>NC_089218.1:1077875-1377875 GCF_963930695.1 Labrus bergylta | reverse complement strand
TCTGAGGAAGTGAAACTCAGTGTCTTTAAGTGACACTCCTTCCTGTGTCTGTTTAGCCGTGGACTCTTTCACTGCTCAGGATGACGTTTGTTCACCTGAACTGACATTTCTCTGAGTGATAAATATCAACTTCTCTCCGCTCTCCATGTTTGATGATTTGTTTTCATACATTTATATGCTTTTGTTTCTGTTCTGATTCAGGAGTCTGAAGAGAGAGAGAGAGAGCAGCAAACTTTTCTTTCATGCTGATTTTCTCTTCTCACCACTTTGTACATTTGTAGAAAATCTATAAAATCACACTTAAAGAAATGAGTTAGTCAGAATAAATGTTGTTGTTCATATTCAAAGTGATGTAAAAATGTCCTCTGAGGTGTTTTAAAAATGTAATCCTCCTGATTAAATCAATAAGGAGATAAATCATTGTTTTCTGTGAGTGGAGATTCTGATCAAACAAAGTGATTGTGTGGATGAAGTGAATGTGTTCATGAAATGATTGAACACACTTTACTGATTTGATGTGTGAACAAACTGAAGTTTTACATCCTGAATAAACTCACATGAACTAAATGTTTTCTTCTTGTCTTCATTGCAAACTATGGAAGCCCATTTCCGCCAGTTGAAAAAATAAAAATGAAAACTTGGCTTCGTTGAGAATTCTTTTTTTGCTCATAATAAGTCGAAAGTATGAGGTTAAAAGTCAAAACATTTAAAGGGGACATATTATGAAAAATCCTCTTGTACAGTGTTTTTGAACATATATATAGAGTCATAGAGCTCAACAGTGAGGAGCTGGAAGTAAAAATCTCCTTCATTTTCTCCAACAGTGGATTTGATTTTTGGCTGTAATATAATAACCATCCAAGGTACACTGACCTCGAGCTACCCCAGTATGAAACAATCTCTTTATAATATCTTTAATATCTCTGTGAAAAAAACTTCACAACCCATGACCCACGAGTGTCACAGCGACGTCTCTGATTGGCTGAGCTTGCTGTTACCATGGCAATGTCTCCCGCCCCCTCACTCTCAAAAGTGAGATTTTTTTTTTTTTTTTAAACACAAGTGTAGTTCCACATTTTGTCCATTGGGGGTAGTATAGACACAACAAGCAGTGTAAAGATGGACAGAATCTGGCAGATTTACACTTCGGGTAAAATAAAAAAACAAAAGGTGCACCTAAAGCTGGTTATTGCTTGTGTGTTTCCTGTACAAATAAAGACAGCGACTCTTATTTTTGAAACCGAACTCTGGTCTCCACCTTGATTCCGGGTAAATATAAATTTGTTGTTCCCTGCATCCCCTAGAACTACGGGGAACGTACGGGGAACGTAACAGGTATCCATGTTTTCAGGGCGGGGCTTGTATCTGCTGAGGGGGATTAAATCTGATCCATAGTCGGGGTGTGTCAGCGTCAGTCTGCAGCCCCTCCCCCTCCTTCACCTGGATATCTGTGAGCTTCATGTTAAAGACCTGCAGTTGTATTCTTCTCCTCTGTTTCCCCACAGGCTTTATGAAAAGACGTCAACATGCTCTGTCTTAATGTCAGAGTAACAAACATGGTGGTTTTAAGATAGTAAGGAAGAGATCTGACTTCTTCTTCCTATGCCTGAACTCTGAACGTGAGACGTTTAGGAGCAGAGGAGAAGAGTCAGACAAAAGAATCGGCTGAGTTTTTCATCCCTACTTCTTTTTTTTAATTTTTATTATCCAACATTGGATATCTAGCACTTCTACTTCTGATGCCTTTTTTGATTGAAGCGGGTTTAGATATCGTCTGATTTTTACTGGAATCGTGTCAAAGTTTAAACATCCTGACAACTCTAGTCATGATATTCTTATATAATAATTATATAATGTGAAAAATATGTGTGCAATAACCTCAGGTGCAATAAAAGATGTAGAAAGTAGAGACAAGAAAACATATTTATATTTTCATTTCATTGTACAGTGTTCCCCTTTGTTATTTTCTTGTATTATATATTAGCTTTAATACAGTTTATAACTTCTGTACAATTTATTTTAATTTACTTAGCTGTTACTACAACTTATTTATTATTATTTTTTCATTTTTTATTTGTACCTTTCTTCTCTTTTTTTTCTTATAATGCTATTCTATATATAATTTTAACTTTTTTGTAGAAGCTGACTCAGGGAGAAACGTTAAAAAAAAACTATGGAAGCCCATTCCAGCCAGTTGAAAAATTTAAAATTAAAACTTGGCTTCGTTGAGAATCTTTTTTTTGCTCATAATAAATCGAAATTATGAGGTTAAAAATCAAAACATTTAAAGGGGACATATTATGAAAAATCCACGTGTACAGTGTTTTTGAACATATATTTAGGTAACCTGAGCGTCTACTGACCCACAACATGTGAAATAAACCCATCCAGTCCTTTGTTTGTGGTCTGCATAAGTCTTACAACACAGAGATGATGCTCTGCAGTATCTCTCTCAAACCGCTCCTCTTCCTGGAATGAATCGTAGTTCGATCAGCCCTCCCTCTTCTTCCTGCTCACAGCCTGCTGCACTCTGTCCTCATACTTCATGGTTCCCTCCCCTTTAGATCTACAGTTTGAGGATGGGTGTAACCAACAACACCTGCACAGTCACATGCACATCCACATGCTTTGTTGATCAAAGGTGAAACTTGTTTTCAGTTATGAGGAAGTGAATCTCAGACAGTCGTTGTTACCGAGAGGAGAAATGGCGCAGAAAGGAGTTCAGCTGGACCGGGAAACCTTCTCTTGTTCGATCTGTCTGTATCTCCTGAAGGATCCGGGGACTCTTACCTGTGGACACAGTTACTGCATGAAGTGTATTAAAAGCCACTGGGATAAAGAGGATGAGAAGACAGTCTACAGCTGCCCTCAGTGTAGACAGACCTTCACAGCGAGGCCTGACCTGAGGAAAAACACCATGTTGGCAGATTTAGTGGAGGAGCTGAAGAAGACTGGACTCCAAGCTGCTCCTGCTGATCACTGCTATGCTGGATCTGAAGATGTGGCCTGTGATGTCTGCACCGGGAGAAAACTGAAAGCCTGTAAGTCCTGTCTGCAGTGTCTGGCTTCTTACTGTGAGAAACACCTCCAGCCTCATTATGCAGCACCTCCATTAAAGAAACACAAGCTGGTGGAGCCCTCCAAGAAGCTCCAGGAGAACGTCTGCTCTCGTCATGATGAGGTGATGAAGATGTTCTGTCGCACTGATCAGCAGTCTATCTGTTATCTCTGCCGTGAGGACGAACACAAAGGTCATGACACAGTCTCAGCTGCAGCAGAAAGGAGCGAGAAGCAGAGAGAGCTGGAGGTGAGTCGACAAAACATCCAGCAGAGAATCCAGGACAGAGAGAAAGATGTGAAGCTGCTCCAACAGGAGGTGGAGGCTATCAATGGCTCCGCTGATAAAACAGTGGGGAACAGTGAGAAGATGTTCACTGAGCTGATCCGTCTCATGGTGAAAAGACGCTCTGATGTGAAGCAGCAGGTCAGATCCCAGCAGCAAACTGAAGTGAGTCGAGTCAGAGAGATTCAGGAGAAGCTGGAGCAGGAGATCACTGAGCTGAAGAGGAGAGACGCTGAGATGAAGAAGCTGTCACACACACAGGACCACAACCAGTTTCTACACGACTACCCCTCACTGTCACCACTCAGTGAATCTACACGCTCATCCAGCATCAAGATCCGTCCTCTGAGGTACTTTGAGGACGTGACAGCGGCTGTGTCAGAAGTCAGAGATAAACTACAGGACGTCCTGAGAGAGAAATGGACAAACATCTCACAGACAGTGAATGAAGTGGATGTTTTACTGTCAGAACCAGAGCCCAAGACCAGAGCTGAGTTCTTACAATATTCATGTGACATCACACTGGATCCAAACACAGCACACACACAGCTGTTATTATCTGATGGGAACAGAAAAGTAACATTAACGGGTCAGAACCAACCTTATTCTAGTCACCCAGACAGATTCACTGATTGGTGGCAGGTCCTGAGTAAAGAGAGTCTGAGTGAACGTTGTTACTGGGAAGTGGAGAAGAGAGGAATAGTTTGTGTAGCAGTCACATACAAGAATATCAGCAGAACAGGGAGTGAGTGTAGATTTGGACGTAATGACAAATCTTGGGTGTTAGAGTGTTTCAACAACAGTTATAACTTTTATTACAACAAAGTCATCACTCCTGTCTCAGGTCCTCGGTCCTCCAGAGTAGGAGTGTACCTGGATCACAGAGCAGGTATTCTGTCCTTCTACAGCATCTCTGAAACCATGACTCTCCTCCACAGAGTCCAGACCACATTCACTCAGCCTCTACATGCTGGACTCTGGTTTGTTTATGTTGGAGACTCTGCTGAGTTGTGTAAACTGAAATAGACAGAAATCATTAACGAGACAGATGTTTAACTTGCTGTGTTTTAAATCTTCAACTTGATTTTTATCCACGCTCGTTGCTGAGATCTGATCGTGGTCACCTGTCAGTCAAACTTTATGGGCGGTACTTTGACCGCTTCTCGTCTGTTCTGTAAATGTTTGAGTGTCTTTAAGTGACACTCCTTCCTGTGTCTGTTTAGCCGTGGACTCTTTCACTGCTCAGGATGACTTTTGTTCACCTGAACTGACATTTCTCTGAGTGATAAATATCAACTTCTCTCCACTCTCCATGTTTGATGATTTGTTTTCATACATTTATATTTTCTGTTGTTTCTGTTCTGATTCAGGAGTCTGAAGAGAGAGAGAGAGCAGCAAACTTTCCTTTTATGCTGATTTTCTCTTCTCACCACTTTGTACATTTGTAGAAAATCTATAAAATCACACTTAAAGAAATGAGTTAGTCAGAATAAATGTTGTTGTTCATATTCAAAGTGATGTAAAAATGTCCTCTGAGGTGTTTTAAAAATGTAATCCTCCTGATTAAATCAATAAGGAGATAAATCATTGTTTTCTGTGAGTGGAGATTCTGATCAAACAAAGTGATTGTGTGGATGAAGTGAATGTGTTCATGAAATGATTGAACACACTTTACTGATTTGATGTGTGAACAAACTGAAGTTTTACATCCTGAATAAACTCACATGAACTAAATGTTTTCTTCTTGTCTTCATTGCAAACTATGGAAGCCCATTTCCGCCAGTTGAAAAAATCAAAATGAAAACTTGACTTTGTTGAGAATTATTTTTTTGCTCATAATAAGTCGAAAGTATGAGGTTAAAAGTCAAAACATTTAAAGGGGACATATTATGAAAAATCCTCTTCTAGAGTGTTTTTGAACATATATAGAGTCATAGAGCTCAACAGTGAGGAGCTGGAAGTAAAAATCTCCTTCATTTTCTCCAACAGTGGATTTGATTTTTGGCTGTAATATAATAACCATCCAAGGTACACTGACCTCGAGCTACCCCAGTATGAAACAATCTCTTTATAATATCTTTAATATCTCTTTGAAAAAAACTTCACAACCCATGACCCACGAGTGTCACAACGACATCTCTGATTGGCTGAGCTTGCTGTTACCATGGCAATGTCTCCCGCCCCCTCACTCTCAAAAGTGAGAAAAAATGTTTTTTAAAACACAAATGTAGTTCCACATTTGTCCATTGGGGGGCAGTATAGACACATGACTAGATTTAAAAAAAAAAATAGATACTAAAAAATAGATAATGAAAAATAGATAATAAAAATAGATTTAGAAAATAAAAAATAGATACCAAAAAATAGATATTAAAAAATAGATTTAAAAAATAAAAAATCGATGCTAAAAAATAGATACCAAAAAATAGATATTAAAAAATAGATTTAAAAAATAAAAAATCGATACTAAAAAATAGATAATAAAAAATAGATATTAAAAAATAGATTTAAAAAATAAAAAATTGATACTAAAAAATAGATTTAGAAAATAAAAAATAGATACTAAAAAATTGATTTAAAAAAATAGATTTAAAATATAGATACTAAAAAATAGATACTAAAAAATAGATTAAAAAAATAGATACTAAAAAATAGATTTAAAAAAAATAGATACTAAAAAATAGATTTAAAAAATATAAAATAGATACTAAAAAATAGATTTAAAAAATATAAAATATATCAGCTATTGACAAAAGTGTATTCTGTAGAATTATAAACATGGCTTCTTTTACAATACACAGAGACCAAACATGTGGGATAGAAGTGGATTTTCTTTTCTTTTAGAAAAAGGTTACATTTTCTTTTACACATTTGTACATGATCTTTTTTTATTTTATTTGTAATCTTATTTTAATGTTTTCAACCCCGACAGTCAGAAAACGTCGACTCGCGATGACATCATCACAAAGAGACAGTGTTGTCACTCTTGAAATGTGCAAAGCGGCTCTACTTCATTTTGGTCCGTTTTGAGTTCTTCTTCGCATTTTAACCACCGAAACTAATAAAAATGTAAGTACTGCAAACACTCAGTGGCCTATTGTGTTCGTTCTGATGTACAACACGTTGTTTTTTCCCACAATAAGCAGGATTTCTGCTCTGTTGTTGCGTTAGCTTCGCAGGCTAAACATGCTCTGAAACAGTGAGGTCATTTGAGTTTCTTCTTCTTTGCAGGGCTGACTACTGGAAGTCACAACCAAGGAAATTCTGTCAGTACTGCAAGTGCTGGATTGCGGATAATAAGCCTGTAAGTCCTGCACAGGATACACTTTACTGTTTAACTCACTCATCAGAAGTTTCTTCATGTGTCTCTGTTTTTGTTTTGCAGAGTGTTGAGTTCCATGAAAGAGGGAAAAACCACAAAGAAAATGTGGCTGCAAAAATCTCTGAGGTATAAGCAATTATTGCAATCACACACACACACACACACACACAGTCATTAAAGAGCACATGACACACACGGGTAAGAGAACTAATTACTCACAAAAACTTGATATTCTTTGGCACTCATCTCAGGACTGGCAGGAGAGATAAGGTTCTAACACAACACTCATCCCTAAAGCTGCCCTCTTATTGGCTGCCACATGCTGCCAATCATCCTGTCGTTCTCTCTGCAGATTAAAAAGAAGAGCCTCGACAAGGCCAAGCAGGACGAAAAAAATTCCAAACAGTTTGCAGCAATGGAGGAAGCTGCAATGAAGGCGTACCAGGAAGATCTGAAGAGGATGGAAATGGAGGCGGCAGGTAACTTCTCACATTCATGAACACGTTTTTTTTTTCTGCGCGCGACGCTGAGGCTTGACGTGATGCGTTTTTGTGATAGGAGTAAGTCCTCCAGCTCCGACGACAACAGTCCCAAGAAAGCCGCCGCCTCAAGCGAAACCTAAAAAACAACAGAAAAAAGAGAAAGCGAGCAAGATGTTCAGAGAACGGAACCAAGAGCCAGTCTGGGTGGAAGGGCAGTCAGATGATGGACACACGTACTATTACAACTCAGTAACTGGAGGTGGGACTCACCAACACTTTCCTCTACTTTGTGTTTGTCCAACAGACTCTTCCTCTGAAAGCTGATCTTGTCTATGTGTTTACATTTCAGAATCTCGGTGGGAAACACCAGAGGGTTTCCAGGGACATTGTTCCACCTCTGCACAGCCTGCACAGATGAAGGTTAATCATTAATTAAATTCAGAGCTTTCTAGTTATTTCAAACTAAATGTGACGCCTGGTAACAATTGTCTGCTCTTTCTTTAGAGCTCTTCAGCTGGTACTTGGATGGAAGCTTTCAGTCCTGAAGGTTACACATATTACTACAACACAGAAACAGGAGGTCAAATATTTGTTTTTCTTATTTTAATAACGACTACATTTCTTTTTCCCCTCTCTTGAATAAACTGTCTGATGATCATGTGCTCTTATCTTCCTCACCACACAGAGTCCAGCTGGGAGAAACCAGGAGACTTTCCTTCCATTGTGCCGCCTGGAACCGAGTCTAACTGGGAGGGAGAGAGACAGAAGGAGCCTTCAACTCCTCAGCCAGAGCCTCCGTCAGGGGAAGAGGAGGAGAAGGAGAGCTCCAACGGGACCTCAACAGCACAGGAGCCTGAGGTCCCGGAACAGACCGGCCAGCAGCAGAGTGTCCCAAAGATCAGCTTCAGGGTAAGAGGAGTTGTCCAAGGAATGAGGGAGTGAAGGATCATTCTTTGACACATTATTGGTTTCATTTTGCTTTTGTTTCCAGAAAAGGCAAGCAGAAGCCGAGTCCTCAGAAAAGGAGGGCGAGGAGGAAAAAGTAAGTGATGACGATGCTGCTAAAAAGGATGCTGAGGAGACTAAGAAAGAGGAAGAGGTCTCGAGCACAACTGCTGAACCTGAGGGGAAGAAAGAGGAAGAGGTGGCACAAAAGGTGACACTAAGGGTGACACCGGCTAAAAGGCCGAAAGCCGCCACTCCATACGGGGTCTGGGAACAGATCCAGGAAGAGAAGGATCCATAGTAAGTAATTTAAGGTTGATCTACTGATTCATTTGCAACAAAGACTGTAAAAAAAAAAAAAAAAGCTTTAACTTTTCCTCCTCTTTCCTCTTAAGTGCCAATGTGGACCTGCAGCTGCCCCAATGGGAGGGAGGCACAGTCAGCGCTCCTTCCGTGCTGCCCCCAGAGCCAAAACCCAAATTCAAGGAACGCATTATCACCTCCCTGGGAGAGGAGGGAGGATCGACTTCCTTCAGGAAAAACAAGACACAAAACGGCAAATCCAGGAGCATCCGACAGAGAGACAATGACGACTGACTGGGACACATGTCAACCTCCAACCAGAACAAGACTCAAACAAATGTGACTGTTTCAGGAACTCTTGGGACATCTTAATGCAACATTTGTATTTTTACTCAAGAAGCACAAATATCATTCAGTCGTGTAAACAGTTTCTGACATATTGGCCCGAGAAACTTATCAAAGGAGGAATTTCTTATCCTAAAAAATGTCCACCACTCCCCACAATCCATTTCTTTTTCTTTGTCATGGGGAAGGTGTGCAACCCGTTTTACATTCTTATTTCATGTGTACAAAATTGTTTGATCATTTCATGAATTTCTGCCCCCATAGTATGTCGAGGTTAGATTTAAAAAAATATATTTTTTATTTTTCATAACTGTATTTTTTTACCATTGGAAGTTGTGAAAATGCGGTGGGGAATCTTTGTGTGAGCATAATTACAATATCTATCAGTTCTAATGTCTTACTTTCATCAAGCAGTTTGGATAGAAGATAATAAAGATTGGTAACGTGATGTCCAGGTTCTAAAATATTTAACTTTGTCAGTGAGGTTATTTCTATTCAACCACAGATAATACACAAATTATCAGGATTGATTTTAGACGTACTCTAAAGCGAAAGAAGTGAAGGCTGTCAATCAGCTGGCACAAACACACTCATGCAGGGTGTGACATGTTTTTGGTGAGTGTGTGGATGAAGCTGATAGGTGGGTTCACACCCTAATTGGCAGAAAACCAGCATAATGGTAGGTAACTATTAAAAAACAGCTCCAGAGTGTGTTTACCGTCAACACATCACAGATTAAAAACTGCAATTGCATCCTTTAACAGTGACTCATCCTCATGATTTAAATTTCTAACAAAACAAAAACAAACTGCATGAGTTTAACATTTTATTACCAAAAATAAACATCTCAAATGACATCTGATTGAGCTGCAGTTGGTCTTAAATAGCTTAAAGCATAAATAGCACTACTGTCAAAATAAATAGAACAGCCCAAAAATGAATAATTGCTTTTTTCTGTGCATTTGATAGTCAACTGCCTGCATGTTACTCTGAGGGGTTTCCAGGCCTTTGTGAGTTTAGATTGCTGCTGCTGCAGCTCTCCACCATCTCTATAAGCGCCTCCCTCTCTGCGTGTTCACGGACGTCAGAGATCAGATCATGGAGAGCCTCGCCTCCTCTCATGAACTCCTGAACATGGACCAAAACACATTGAATTAAGAAAAGTGTGGAATAAAAGAACCTGACTAAAAATGCAATTTATTGTCTTTTTTTCCCTGTAAAAGAGATGTTTGCTACTTTAAACATAAATCTAACGTGTTTATGATGCATGCAGATTCTACCTTGATATCTCGAGTGACATATCCAGTCCTGTGGTCTGTGACACGATCCTGGCTGAAGTTGTAGGTGCGAATCCTCTCCGACTGAGAACGAGTGCCCACCTGGAGTCAGAAAACAAAAAGGAGTAAATCGATAAGATTGAATTAAACGTTAAAATGTGATTATCACAAATGTTTCCCTTTGAAGAAGGAAGTTCACTAGCCTGCTGCTTTCTTGCTGTATGCCTCTGCTCCGTCTCTTTACCCATCATGCTCTGGTAGAGCCGAGCCTTCAGCACACGCATGGCCGTGTCTCTGTTCTGCAGCTGAGAGCGAGTCTGCTGGCATTCGGCTGTTACACCTTTTCAATGGAGAGAGACACAACAACTGATGTTTGGATGAATAGAAACAGAACTGATTCTGGGGCAATGCCGCTTGGAGCTGTTCAGTTTTACCAGTGGGAAGATGAACGATGCGCACTGCACTGTCTGTTGTGTTGACACTTTGACCTCCGGCCCCTCGAGATCTGAACGTGTCGATGCGAAGATCCTTTGGGTCAATTTGGATGTCAAACTGTGAACAAAAACCAGCCAGACCAGAAATGAAGACTTTTAATCATGCTTATAAAACACAAAATAAGTTGCAGATTTTACCTCCACGGGCTGAGGCAGGATTATAACAGTCATGGTTCCTGTGTGAATACGCTGCATCCTGGAGGACAGGCCCACCTCAGGGATCCTCTGCACCCTGTGTGTTCCTCCTTCATGCTTCAGATGTCTGTACACATTCTCCCCGGCTATTCTTACTGCTGCATGGTGCAAACCGCCTGAGACAGAGGCACAGTCAAATACATGCAGTTGTAGTTTGAGAAGTGGAAACAGCTTCCAAAATCTTTACAATGCCATCAGGATGGATCAGTGTTTACACTACAATATATGTGATCTATATGTGGGATCAGACACCAATGCTTCTTGTCTGGTTTTCACTTGTATTAAGTGCCTTTTCCTGGTGATTTGATTTGACACGATGCATTTAAAACAGGTTTTATGACAGTTGGAACTAATAACACTAACAATTGCTCTGTTCTTATTTTATTACAATGCAACACAGAAACTTATGGTGTTATTAGCTACATCCCTCTTTGATTAGTCAAACTATTCCCTGGTCATATGCACACACACGTCATCCATTATCCACAGCTCTGTTTTCAGTGGCAATAAATAAAAATGGAAGTAAATAAAAATGGAAGCTAGAAACAACCATGTTTGAAAAATATTTTCAACACTGGAAACTTACACACACATTATCAGCTAACTCACAATATAAGTCTTGTTCAAAAGTTTTTGAGTGACCAATTTTCACATAAACTCAGAGGATGAAAATACAGAAAATGACTAACCATACTCAGCAGACGTGTAGTTTAAAAGGTCAAAGTGCCAGTTCTTGTAAGAGGCAAAGCCCTCGTACATGTCAAACATTTCACTGGTGAACTGCTGACAGATGTCACCTGAAACATTCAAAAGATTATAAAAGTCAAGTCTATAGTGCGGGTCGAGTAAATCTGCCGAGCTGATTTTGTACCTCCTGTTGTTCGTCCTGATACGACCTCCAGCACGACGTCACTGGAGTCAAGAGGGTCGGAGGGCACGAGAGTTTTGATCAACTGGACGGAGAGAAGACACACTGTTACATACAATTCCACATTTCTAAATATTTGTATTTAAACTTGCGAGGTTATTACGTCTTTTCTTAAGGTTAAAATGTTGCGAGACATAAGAGCTTCCTCCTCTTTTAACAGATGGGTGAGTTGTTGGTCTTCTTCTTTGGTGCCAGCTGAACCTGCAGTCGAGGGGAGAGCATGACACGTGTCAGCAAAATACACAAACATAACCTTCAGTTAAAGAATAACTACATATTTGTTTCTGGTGGCAATACATGGACAATATCATGTTGTACTACTCACCTTTTTTTAATTAGAGGTCAAACCAGAGAAAGTTTAAAACATGTAGGCGTTAATAATACAGAAATGCTTAATTTAAAGACATACAGAGGCTTAACAATGACTCACAGACAACCCCGCAACACTATTTGAAATCTCTTAAGTAGATAGATAGATAGATACTTTATTGATCCTGAGGGAAATTCAAAGCATCCAGTAGCAGGTTACAAAGACGTACATGACATGAAACCGACGCCCCCCCCCGCCCCCCCCCCCCCCCCCCCATACATATATATTAACCTGAATAAAAGATTTAAAGAATACCTCTCGATGAATCAAACTTAAACTGTGCAATTAAAAATAGACTTATACAAGAAATGTATATAACCTGTGCAGGGATAAAAATATATGTGACATTAAAACAAGAACCTAAAAACAGGTGAGGAAAAAAATCTGTAATTAGACCTGAATATAAAAAATAAGAATAGAATAAATAAAAAAATAAATTAAATTAAATTAAATTAAATTAAATTAAATTAAATTAAATTAAATAAAAATTAAATTAAATTAAATTAAATTAAATTAAAATTAAATTAAATTAAATTAAATTAAATTAAATAGAAATAAATTTAAAAAAAGTGTTGACCTTCTGAAGTTGTGTTGTTTATATATTTACAGTTTAAAAAGCAGATCGTGCAAAATGATCATAAAACAGACATTAAATAACAGGCAGTGCAAACACTAAATTAAAGGTGCTAAGTACTAAATATGGCTTTACATAAGCTGTGACATGCAGCTCCCAAATACAAGTTATACCTTCTTAATCTCTCCATTGTGTCTGTCATACATAGATACACAAAGAAACGACTCACTATGTAGAAGTGAAAGGACTTCCTGCAGGTCTTTCAGGGCTTCTCCAATGCTCTCAAACACACTTGCAACAGGCAGCAGCTCTGTGTGTTTCTTCATGAGCACTTTTCTGTCTGCTTCACTGAGGTGTGTGTGTTGAAGCTTCCTGCAGACATCTCTGTACTCCTCCATGAGCTGCTGGAGATACCTCTGAACACTCTCAGTCTTGTACAAGTCCCCCACATCCCTGTGACAGAGGCGTTTTTGTGCCACTGTACCCCAGTGTTGCACACTTGTGAGTCCTGTTCGTGTCCTCCATGGACCTCCTCTTCCTCTGTTGGTGTGAAGTACACGGCTGCACGAAGAGCATAGTCTAAACCAGCGATTCAAGAGCATTTGACTTCATTAAGAGAGCAATTTAAACGAGAATGATTACCACACGTTATGTTCAGGTGTTTATGAGTCTGTCTGGTCTGTCTTCCTCTTCTTCTTCTTTTTGTGTGTGTGTGTGTGTTTTTGCCAAATTGCAATGCAGAAAGGTGCATACCGCCACCTATTGTACCGGAGTTTTCAGAAGGGATGCAGGTTTACAATTCAGACTGGATTCATATTTATATACAATAAAATAATTTTAAACGAAAGAGAAGGAAGAAAATTTAATAAATGTTATTTAATTAAATAAATACAGACATACATGAATAAATTAAATAAATAAATAAATAATAAATGAATAATTAAATACACATGTTTCTATGTCTTATCCATGTCTATATATCTAAATATAATATATATTTATACTGAACATATACATTTTATATCCTTTCAAATAAATCAGTTCTTACTTTAAAAAAATACTGATATAATAAGTAAATGTAGTTTTTGTACATGTTAAATTTGTCAATAAAGAAAAAAAAAATATATATATTTATATACAATAAAATAATTTAAAACGAAAGAGAAGGAAGAAAATTAAATAAATGTTATTTAATTAAATAAATGAATGAATGAATAAATAAATAAATATGTTTCTATGTCTTATCCATGTCTATATAGCTAAATATAATATATATATATATATATATTTATACTGAAAATATACACTTATATCCTTTCAAATAAATCAGTTCTTACTTTACAAAATACTGATACAATACGTAAATGTAGTAACGCTAGCTAGCTTTCGACGTAATTACGTAATGACGTAAACTCGTTTGAATCCAGGACGTTGACGTTATATCGTTAAGGATTATTGACAGGTCAACAAAAAGTAGTTAAATTATTATTAAAATGTCAAACTTTAGTGCTCATGAAGATGGTAGGTTGAAAATATTTTATTTTAAAACACGATTATTTACAAATTCATTAGTACAGAAAAATGTTTTAGCCAACAGAATAAATTAAATTGTATAAAAAAAAACGTCAGTCAGTTAGCTCTTTTGCTAATTGGTGTTAATCCCCTATCTGTGTGTCTAAAGCACTAAACAGTGTTTGCAATTTTGTGCTAGTATAACAGTTAACTATAATCAATTAACTATGTAAGCCAAATAAACAGAATTTGAATTTAAATGCTGGCAGTTGGCTACTTAAGTTTGTTAATTGTTTGTTAATTGTTGTGTTAATTGGCTTAACATGTCTTATGATACTGTTTTATGAACTGTCCCTCAGAAACAGTAGAGAAACCAGAGTTTTCATTAACCAGAGCTGTAGAGGATGTTAGTGTACATGGCTGTGCACAGACTGCAGCCCTGAAGGAGAAACAGAAGACACTCAGCTCTTTGCAGGTTCACCTCTAACTCACAATCACACCTTCTGTTTTATTTCTATTGTTTAAATACTGTTTATAATTAATTCTAATGAGTATCCACTGGGACTCTGTGTAACATGAGCGCCCTCTGCTGGTGCCCCTGCAGACTTGAGCGGTGCAGCCCGTGTATCTTTGCCAGTGTGCAGGGGCACCAGCAGAGGGCGCTCATGTTACACAGAGTCCCAGTGGATACTCATTAGAATTAATTATAAACAGTATTTAAACAATAGAAATAGTCAAATAAAGACATTCTATGCCAAGTGGAATCATTAACTCTGTTACACTTCTACATGTTTCTGTTCTATTCTAGTTTTATACAATTTGTATGTTCAGTTTATAAAGACGTTTTGTTCATACCACCTTAAAGCAGAGGTAGAATTAAGTTGATAACAGTGGAATAGATGCCCTTAAGTTACATAAAATGGCCTAAACATATAATGTTGATATATGAGATGAGGTTCAACTTTATTGTCATTACACATATACAAGTTTAGAGTAACGAAATGAGGTTTGGCATCTCACCAGAAGTGCAAATAAGCAGAAAGTGCAAGAGTCTGTGCTATGTACAAGTAACTACAGAATTTACAGATGTAGACAAAAAAGTGAATGATTGGGTATATATGGCTGGATTAATGGGATGCTATAAATATAAATAAATGCTATAAATATAAGTATATTCTTCAGATTATAATATACAGATTAAGGTGCAGTGAGCATGCTGTACTAGATTACAGATAATATAAAGAATATCTTCAACATGATATATATTTTCACTTATACACTTATTTACTTGTGTATTTATTGGTATCTACCTGCTTATTTATTTGCCTTTGCATCTCAGAAGTGTATAACTGGAGACTAGACACAAATACAAAAAATATTCCTTCTTTTCCAGTCAACCCTTAAAGATGTTGAGATGGAAGAAGAGCTAGTGCAGCAGGATCTGAGAGCCAAAGTGAGGGATACTCTCCTGCTGGAGGGCGAGATAGAGCACCTGGAGCAGGAGATTAAAGTCCTGCATGATCGCTGTGTATCCTTCAGCAAAGAAAACAGCAAACTCCAGACGGGCGTAATAGAGGAGGAGGAGAATGCTCACATTGCACTGGAAATGTCCAGCACTTACAGAAAAAAGATGGAGGGTCACAGGGCGGCTGTTCTGCATGCTACAAGTCAGACAGAGGCCCAAAGAGAGCTGGAGGAGAAGAGCGAGCTGGTCAGGATGCTGACACAGAAGAAAGAGGAGCTGAAGGAAGATTTGGAGAATCCGGATGGGAACACAGTGCAGATGGAGAAGGTAGAGAAGCATATTTGGTGTAATTTGGTCAATATTGTGTTAGACAAATCTCTCCTTTACTCTGCTAATATATCTTTCACTTCTTTATTTGTTAGTTTCCACAGAGATCGGCAGTTTCTGCAATGATTTAACTTTTCACGTTTACTTTTCTACAGCGAGCGATTGATGCCCTGAATGAGGAGATTTCTGAGAGGAGGAAGAGTTTAGAGGAGAAGAGGGAGAAATTGCATCAAGAGTTCGAGCTCCATACGCAGATAAAGAAAGACATAGAGGTACGCCAAATAGAAGTTTTAAACTTATTGAATCATTAAGCCAGACTAACAGTTGTTTGTCATTCATCCATTGACTTTAATATTATTTTCCTTGATCAGATAACTACCCGTTTAGTGTATAACATATCCTGACATATTGGGAAATGTCCAACTAACAGGAGAGAACAAACACATTTTACTAGAGTAACTCAGTTGTCACAATAAAGAAATTCCTTTCAACTTTGTTTTATGGTTTATATAAATACTACACTAATTTTAAAACATTCATTTGTACCTAACAAATTAAAACATAAGCCTGTAAATGTTTTTTGAGTTCCTGTTCAGTCCCCATAGAATTCTAATTTATGTGTTTTTTCCACTCGGTCAGATCCAGAACAGGCGATATGAAGCCATAGTCAGGCGTCTCCACTGCCAGATGAGCAGAGCCCAAGCAGTTCAGAGGTACAAAAAAATAATGCAAATATAAAACTGAACATTACATCATCTAAAAAATATAATTAAGACAAAATCTGTTGCTTTTATTACAGTGTTAGGTTGTCACTTTTGATAACACTTGTTTTAAAACAATACTATCTCTGTAATTTTCATTAATTTTACCGAAAAGTACTGAAAACCTGTCAGACATACTTTAACCCAAAGCTGCTGTGAGTGAAAGAGAGCAAGCAACAGTGGTCCTTTCAAATTCACAGGTCCTGTTGCTGATAAATCATAAAGATACACAAGTTACATTCATGTTTCTTACAAACAGACAGAGAGCAGAGGAGTATCAGGGAAGGAGACGCTGAGACGCTGTCGAAATTGCACAAGTAAATTGTTGACTTTCAGTACCGAAATGTTGCCAATGAATTTGTGCAATTTAGACCGCAATTTTTGTTAATTAAAACAAGATATTATACAGTACAGGGTGCCTATCTTCTATTTTTCAAAAATCTTGTTATTAGTTTGCACAGATGATAAGAAAACATACAGTTGGCATAAGAGTTGACTGTGTTCATCTTTTATAAACCCCATTCCTGCCTTCTCCCGCCCATCCCAGTTAACCCCGTGCCCATCCACGAGTCAGGAATCCTACTCCCACTCCAGAGGTAGCCTGTTTCCACCGTAGCCTACCCAGGAGTCTCATTCACACTCATGCATACTAGGACAAGGAGCAAGAAGACAGTAAATGAAGTAAAAACCATTAGAAAAAAATATATATAAATAAACAACACAAAACAAAACTTCAAGATAGTTCCTTAAATAATTCCCTTAGGCATTCAATAGCAGGGTAAGACAACATAAGGTTTTTATTTTTTAATTGGGGGGATACGCTGTGCTATCAGAACTGGTGTATTAATATTGATTGACTTTTACTTGTATCATGACAAAGTAACTGCAGTAAATGTACAAGCAGGTTTTTTACTAGGACACCAATAAGGCACCACGACTGACTGCAGTGTTAATCATGTCTATTACTTTTTAAAGCGGCCTCTGTTTGTTGTAACGTAACAGGAGGCTATCAGTGCCATAATATTCACATTTAACTCTACCTAATGCTTTTGTCAGACAACTGTCAGACGATATCTACCACTTGGAGAGACAGCTGGAAGAGCTCAAGAGGCAGCTGGGGTCATCGCAGGACTCAGCGGCCGCTGATCATTAAACTGTAGAGTCATGTTAAGGTAAATGTGTTTTATGAGCTGTAATCTATATCAAGACCAAATGTTGGAATGGGTCTGTAAAAAGTTTAAGGAAGAGTCGTTGCAGTACCTACAAGTGATCAACAGGGGGCAGCAGTGTCCAAAGAATGTCCAACTGTATCTGCTTAACTTTCTCACAAATCCCTCACCTAGACAGTGAAGTCGTTTGATATCAATACAAGAGTTGTGGTTGAGAGTTCATCATTAAATTAACACGTTTTGTAAAAATAAAACAGTAGAAGTGGTTCCATAAGTCACTGCTAACACATTATTTGATTATTTCCTGTAATAAGAGGAGGCCATGCAGGAGGGTTTCATCAAAGTCATCAGGGCGTGGGATGGGATTTTAGGTCGGGTGTTGACACTGAAACAGTTTGTCCGGTCAGTGTCCAAAACAGTGACCCCGCGCTCAACAAAAGCCAAGTGTCTGCTCTAACTGTCGCAGCGATGTTGTTGTTTTGGTACACGCTGTTCCAGCTGCCGCTTCACTAGGTCGCATGATGGCCTGCGAGGTGACAGTCCCACTGCCGGTTAACAAGGGCGTGACTGTGCTACTTCAGCCATAGCTCAAAACTAATTAAACAGCAAAAACTGCCTTTTCATAAACTCGAATGTACTCAAGCAACTGTATGTGGTAATATCAAGTGCATGCAATATTGTGCTGTTTATATAATAACAACGAAAAGACATCAAATTGTTCAAGCCCCGGAAACGCCATGATCACAAATGTAAGCAGAAATTTACGTTTCAATGGTTTGATTTGTTTTGGCTCTACAGAAAATGTAAGACATGAACGTCCACAAACTGAAGCGCTTATTGGACGTGCATTCAGACATTTATGACTTCACATTTACACATAACGAGTACATTTTGTTTGTTTTCTCAAGAACCCTCATTATTTCTCTCCATGACTCAGGATAATAACACTCCTGTTCCTGTCATAACAAGTTAATTTTCAGTTGTTTTCTCGTTAACTCGAGATAACCACAAAAATAGTTCGAGAAAATGACACGTAATTGCAGAAAAATTGATGGATGTATGTCCTTTTAGGGATTCTGTAATCACACCCATTTCTTGTTCAGATTTTCTCATTTACTCTACAAAAAAGTTACAATATTGAACAATACACGATCTTCCCTTTGGTGTGATGTTGTTATTTCCATGTAGAATTGAGAATTACATCACACTGAGTTTTTTTCCCATCATCTTGAAAAAGTTAAAGGAGTAGTACGTATGACTCTTGATTTACCACCTGAGCGTCTGTATGAGCGTGTGAGAGCTATAGGACATGTGATGTGTTTCTCTAGAGCTCAGACTGTTTTTGTTTCCCTCTCAACCGCATATTGTAGTTTAGTGGGTCATTTCCTTATAGGTGCGTCAGGGGAGCCCGTTTCAGCCGGCCGTGCTGCAGCACTGCTCTGTTTTGCTGACCTCATTAGCATGCTGTCAGCCTGACTGCCCTCTGCTCTGCACTGTTGACGCTGCTCAGCTCCCAAACTGTCAAATCACACACACACAAATGGAGAGTAACACAAAATCAAGTGTGCAGCAAACTGCCCCAAATATGTTCTTCTAAACGTCAAGATAAACATAGAAAAGTTCTGGGATGCATTTTTCCCTTGAGTTGTATTTCCTCATACTTTTCTGCCAAGTCAGCTGATATTTTTGAGGGATTTCCACTCAGTGAGAATCTCTTGCCTCTCATATTCTCCCAGTCCGAGCTAATTAAGCCGAGCTGACTAGAGAATGAATTCAACACCAGCCGTCCACCACTCGCTTGTTTTATTTATTTGGCTGTGACACGTTTGTCTTCTCCACTTTGGCATCAACCATCTCATCAAAATATACTTGGCTGCAGAAATAAAGAACACAGAGAGCGAGTTTATACAAAATTAACCAAAAAGCATGTCATGATTTAGGTTTTTTTTTTCTGAAACAATCAATTTTTAGTCCGGTATTTCATCTGTAAATACATTTTCTTCTAGCTTTTGGTAACTCTTGAGGTTTTGTACTGATGCCAGAGCAAAAAAAAAAACAACTTAGCTGTCCTCCCTCTCTCATACACGAAACACCTCTTTGACCTTGTGTTCTCCTCATTTTGCTTTCTGATAAATGAATGCACCAACACAAACGCTCAGTAAGCCCTAACTTCCTCTGGCAGCTCTGCAGAAAAGCTGAGCTTGTTATTTCTCTGTGCAGATTTTCATTTGGAGTAAATGCATTGCACTGCTTATCAGCTGTGCTGCTGCAACAACCTCAGGTACAGAGAGCAGGTAGTGCAGGTGTGCAAGGAATTTGTGACAATATCTGTTTGGATGGTTGCAGAAAGACTCAACCGTTAATGTCAAGCTATAAATCTTTACCCTGAAGGTATACACACAGTTTGTCACAGACGCAGAGTGGAACATGACAACCTGTAATTTCATATTCTGGTCGTTGCTGCTCTTTGCTGCAATAAACGTTGAGCTACAACTCGTGCAGGTTAAGTTTACGGTTGGATGCTCCTCCTGGCTCGCTGCTCCTCCTGGCTCGCTGCCTGTGTTTGTTGTCTGGAGGCAGAACTAGTTGACCTGCCTGCAAGAGAAATATTTGTGTTCCTGGCTTGAGTCTTGTACATTCCTGATCTCTTACTAATGTAGTAGGTTGAGTATTTTATTGCAGATATTGGCAGAGAGGCCAACATAGCAGTAACGGTGTAGAAAAGAGCTGATGCATTGTGGGTGTTTGTGCATTACCCTTGTTTATGTGATTTAGCATGTGTACGATTAAGCACGTGCTTTCAGGGATGTTATCTCCATCTTTTTGTGTGATTTTAGAACAAGTCAGATCCATTTCATCCGTAACGGTCTGGCCACATTCCAAGAAAATGGTGTATCTGCGTCTGCCGCTTGACACTGACAGCCTCTTAACTTTTACAATAACAAGCTGTGTTGCTGCTCGCTCGCAACGTGTTTCCCAGAAAAGTTCCTCTGAGGACAGTTCCTAAGAAGCAGGTCATTTTAAACTGAAGCTTCCAGAGAAAAACGCTGGTGGTGAACAATCGTCTCATTTTAATCATCAAAGACATCAAAGTTAATTTAGCCTGGATAACAAATGTCTTCTTAGGACAGTTTAGAGTCCTTGCCCCGTCTGTAGACTGTATGAAACAGAAATAGTCTCAGTGATGTCACCCATTGCTTTCTGAAGAACCATTTTGAGGCATATTGAAAATGCTAGATCGCCCTAACTTTCGATTACTCTAGAAACATACAAAGAGTTTGAGTTAATGAGGCGTTCAAGCCTCCTGGAAGAAGAAGCTACAACCCACTCACCTGTCAGTCAGTCAACTCGGCCACACCCCTAAATATACACAACTCATCATACTTCATGTTTAACTCTTTTAAGTCAGGTGTATTTTTTACATATCTGACCCTGTAAATATTTGTATTTTATTCTGAACAAAAGTAAAATATTACATCAAATTGTGGATCTAAACTGTAGAACCGTTTCCCCTCCTTCACTCCCACCCAGCAGCTGGTGAGGAGGAGGAGTGAGTGGGAACTTCACCTCAACCGGCTGTGTGTGAAAACAATCAGCTGAGCTGTTGAGTTTTCCTTTGTGACATCAGATGTTGAATCACACCCAAGAAAAGGTGGCATGATTATCCTGAGAGCGAAACAGTTGAAATATATGAGAAGAATTTCAGAACACATGATTTGTTATTCTCAGTTTCAGGGGTTAAAAAACAATCTGAGGATTGCTTGAAGAAACCGGCAGGTAATTGTTTTGCTGTGGCCTTAAGAAGCTTAACGCTGGGTAGACCCCCCTCGGGCAACAGCTCGGTCACCTTGAGTGTGGATTGAGCTCCAGAGACCTGAAGGAGTTCATTTTGCTTCTCTTGTTTGTACCATCGGTCATTACCGTCTCCCAGACCGCGTCCCGTCTCTGAAAGCAGTAATCCTGATTTATGAGACAGGTCCGTGTCAGTCACTTCAAGGAGTAAAAAGTGTTTAGTTTGCGCTTGGATAACCAAATTAAAACGAAGTGAGGATGGGAAATCCCAACACAAGGGAGAGCACAGTGACTCTGCTGGTCTCTAATTGATCCCGTTGGTTCTCGTTAGACTAAACAGCAGCAACACACGCACGCCTGTTTACAGACAGAACCTGCTGACTGTAAACATCCCGCCTGTTACTGCATGCTGCTTTAATCTGCTCAGATATACAATAATAATGATGAGTCACTGATGACTAAATCCTTCCTTTGGTTCTTTTTCTTCTCAGAGCTTTAGCAGGGTGGGTCCTGAGGGCGTTCTTTTGTTTATTCTCTTTAGGTTGGGCCCTTCTTCTGGCGCAGACTATACACAGAAACCAGGTGAAGTTGTTGAGAGTTATTTCAGGGCGTGGTTGGGCATTAATCTGAGGAATGTTTGGATGTGCACAGGCATGAGGCGCTCCACAGTGCGAGCGTGACTTCGCGTTGGGGAGTGTGAAGATACGAGGCACGCAGAGCATAACGTAGCTGAGAGGTCTCTCCAGAAAATAGCCCGGGCCTGAAATAGATGTAATAAAGGAAACCTTTAACCAACAAACACGCCTGTAACGGAGCCCCACCCGGCTATGTACCTGAGCAACGCAAACAAACACACTCATACACACTTTCTTACACCAGACAGATAACAGTCCAGTTTACATTATGACACGTTCTGTAACTCTTTGTCCATAAAGCAGCTTATATTATATAATACATGTGGGCAGCTTGTATGTGTCGTTAGCTTTTAGAAGCGTGACTGCTTGCCCACACACTGGGACAGGAATTGTGACATAAACTGATTTATTTAGACTCAAATGAATCATGACTACGCTGTAACTCATAATAATATACACATATATTTACAGAATGTGATGTAAAAGGCCCAACTGCCAAATGTACATCTGGAGGCGTGCAGTCAGCAGCTTCACACCCACACAAACCAACAGTGAGTCACTTCTCTAAAGGCTGCTCAGCATTTGGCTATCTTGAATCTTCCAGCACTTCTCTCAAGGAGACGGAGGAAATGTACTCTTTAAAATGTTGTTTTTACATATGTTTATTTTGGGGCTTTTTATACCCACATTGTAGAGACAGGACAGCGGATAGAGTCAGAAATCAGGGAGAACAACACCCAAGAAACGAGCCTCAGGTTGGATTTGAGCCCAGGAAGGACCAGGGCCTCCGTACATGGGCCGTGCACACCAACCACTCGGCCACCAGCACCCCAAAAAAAAGAATATTGTTGATGCATGAAGCCTTTTGTTGTGCTGTCTGGCTGTGTGTAAGTTAGCCGTTGTTTATATTGTTTGGTGGCTTAATTAACTGTAAAACCGTGTAGAGCGGACGTTGAAATTCAATCCTACGCGCTCCTCTTTTGAATCTTTCTTTGCAAAGTAACGATGTTGAAAAGATAAATGCAGATGAAGGAGGCCAGTGCCGACATGACAGGCTGATGTTTCCCTGAAAAATGCATTTGCTCATGTCAAGTAAAAAAACCGAGTTACTTTCCATCCTAGCTTTTTGATTTCATCCCACAGTGATCTGTTATGTTTGCACCAGACACGCCATGAGTTTGTGTATCAGCTTCATTAGCATGTTTGTGTTCAGCACAGATCTTACAAAGTGTTGAACGATGTTCGCGTAGATCTCAGACTCGATCTGTGCATTAAATATGCATCACACATTCTCTTTGAAGTGAGCAGCTTTGTCTGGGCTGAAGCGAGCTGTGTAGCCGTGTGTTTTATTACAGCGTCATACTCCACAACAGGATCAATATGCAGCTTATCTTCCTTGTAATCTGATGAGAACATGATGATCCAGATTTTAAAAAACAGCCTGATCTTAAAGCCTTTTCTCCGCGTTACCGTCCTGAATTTGAGGACTGTTGTGTGTATTTCGATCCTATCCTGTAACATGAATAGTCAGACAGCTTGTATTTACAGCATTGTAAATAAACACTGCAGTCTAGGACACTGGATGTTTTACATGCCAAACTGCGGCACAAGTGATGAAGGAGCCTATTTAGTTCCTCCGCAGCAGGAAAGTAGGGCAGCTAGGGGGAGCAGCAGGGAGTCCCAGGTCGTCCATTACATCATAAGAAGGAGTGTGCGTGCGAGCAGGAGGAGGGGGGCTCTGCCTCGGCTTGTTTCCTCTCTTTATCGTAATTGCAGACAGCACAGTGGGGTAGTAAATTATGAATGAAACTGAGAAGGAAGCAGTGGTGGGACCCAACTACAAAAACCCAAATCACTCCTCTCTCCCCACAGAATCATTTTCTCACCGACATATAGAGATGGAATAAATCTGCATCGTCCCGTACACACTGTTCCCTATTTATGCCCTCAGTCACAGGCGCACAGAAACCACAGCTGCTGCTTTATCACTCTGCAAGAGTTTTTTGTTGTTGTTGTTCACACGGCATTATGCCAATGAAAAATGAACATCCTCCCATTCGCCCGCCCTGTTCTGTTCCTCAAATGTTTCTATATGAGCGGGAACAAAATAACAAACCTTATATTGAGTTTGATGTTCCTATGGAGTTCATTGTTCGCCCGCTCAGTGGGTTCATCCAGACAAACCATAAAATCCCAAAGTGTACAAATGTTTTGGTGTCATCTAACAGCAGAATGTTTACATGATTACATGAGACGGCGGGTAGAGACTGAAACGATTCCTGCTTTAACGACCTGCAAGTATTCAATTCATCTGCTAACTGAAGACAGTTGTACAGATATAAAGTGTGTGTGCGTGTGCGTGTGTGTGTGTGTGTGTGTGTGTGTGTGTGTAGGCCTCTTTGTTCCCGTTACATTGAGCACAATGTAAAATGTCACACTGGGACACCGATATGTCGCCTTTGTGGATTTAATGGAAACATACAAAGTCAGAGTGCAGGCAGAGCTTCGTTAAAGGACTGTTGTGAAATCAAAATGTAAAAAAGGGTTTTATAATTCAGACAGGTTAAAACATGTCGTTCTGTTCGAACAAACAACTGAATCCTTTTTTTTCTCTGGTACTTATCGATGTTCAGTGTTCCTACAAAATAAAGCTGCAGTATTTCGATGTGACAAATCAGGTGAACAGAACACTAAGAGTCCTGACCTGATCTCCAACAGACCCCTTTAAAAAGCGTTAGGAGTGTATGTTGTTGAATATCAGACAACAACTCCAGGCCACTCTTTATGGCTGTTCCTCTCCGTTGGCACTTTCAAAAGCGCTTCAGACTGAGATAAACACATCATGCAAACAAACCCGGCAGCCTTTCTGTCAGCCCCTGCTTGTGAAGAGGCTGCTTGTTTACCACTTAGAACTGTACACCAGGTGTGTGCGTGGGTGTTTAGACGCCAATATTTGCCTTTTTCCTGCTGTTGGGCGTTTTTTTTTTCTCCTTTTTTTTAAGAGAGCATCAGCGGTCTGGGTGTCCGCAGGCCTCACAGAACATTTGGATAGCATGGAGAGCGGTGAATCAGAGCAGTGAAGCACTTTTTTTTTGGCTTTGTCACACTTTCAGAAATGCTGATTTGTTTCATTCCAGCATGTCGGTCTTCTGGCCCCTCAAGTCTCCCTCAAGTCACAATCCTTCAAAACATGTCACATTACAAGCTTCGCTGTCACGTCTTTGTCTTCTTATTTAGGACTCTTTGTAAGCCGCAACAGCAGCTAATGTCACCTTAGCTTTGACACTTTGGATTGTAAAAGTGACAGATAACACACAGCGACAATGAGAGGGTAAAAAAGCTGCCTGAAAAGAAGCAGTGTTCCTCATGTACAGTTTTTAACACGTTGTGCCCACACTCTGCTGTGTCGTGACTGCGTTCCCAACACTGACCCCTCCTCTGCTTTTGTTCGCCATCTCTCACAGCTTCTACTACACTTTGTGCGTGTGTGTGTGTGTGTGTGTGTGTGTGTGTTTCTTTATGCACATTTATCAGTCTGAGGTGGTGTGAGTGGTGCCCAGCTTCAATTCCCACATTTCTAACGTTACAAACACAGTAATCAGATCTTGTTTGGGAACATTTTGAAGAGGGGTGAGAGGAGATATGGATCATTGTGGAAGCTCAGTGTGTTTCAGAGGTTGTACTGTGCTTTTTAGAGGCATTAAATCAATAGTGACAAATAACAATGTACAGCGGTGACAGCATGAGAGACACAACTGAAGAGTGTGTTAATGATCGGAAAACATTTCAGCTTTTTAGAGCGCTGATTGAAGCGAGACCAGATGTGTTATTTTTGAGTTGTAAAGTTGTGGAGATAGTTAGATTATCGTAGAAATGTTATGTCATAGAAATGAGGTACATAACGCCTCATTGTGCGGCCGAACGTATCAAACGATTTCTTTAAGTTGTCCTGAAAAACTCGTATGTCTTAGTCTGCAAGATAACGACCAAAGTGTATTGTTTCCTGGCAGGGAAATGTCTCATAGTACTTTACTCTCGAAAATCACAGTGTCCTACTGTCTGACCACACTGAGAAATATCAAATACAATGCAAAGAATGGAAATGTCTGTGTGGCTGGGCGGACCCTCTTCTGCTGCATGTATTTATATGTGTGTGTGTGTGTGTGTGTGTGTGTGCGAGTAGGATGTATACTATATGTACAGACTGTGCTGGAACACCCTGTACTTCTCAAAGCCTGAAACCCCTCAGCTAAAAGAGAGGAGGGGGAAGAATGGAGGGGGGGGGGATTCACAATGCTGCGCCGCCCAGAGTGCTGCTGACCTAAATATCAACTCAGCATATGTGTGCATCTATTGGATCTTTTTTTCAATCTATGTGGTGTGACTCTGATTTTATAGATTGATTATTTTACACAAAAAGGGATGAATGTCTGCGTCCATTTAAAAAAAATCTTTTGCACATTTTATCTTCCTTTTTTAACGTTTGAAAGCGTCTCCAGACACATGAATAAATAAAACTGATGTATCACATGCAATGGAGGCTGCAGACTCGTCCTCTATCCGTGCATTGTTGTAGATTATGAAGGGATAAGCACGTTTAACTTCTATTTTTATGGACGCTTTACGCAGAGAAACTCTAGATTCTTGGTGGCGACTGAGGTTAACACACAAACATTTTAAACAATGGATGTAAAAGCTTGACAGTTTTGTTATAAAAAGAGCCAAATCTGAACTTGTTGTTGAGATTCTGTCTCTGAAAGTTGCCACATTTTTGTTTACAGCATTGTTTTAAGCCACAGTCATGTCTGTGCCTGTGTAACAAAATCTGGTACATTTAAATCAGCTGGTGGTGCTTCTATCCAATCCAAAGTCTCATCTTTTGATTGGCTATTGCATAAGTAGCTTCAAACATATGATGTCACCTATAATAAGGAAAGAATACAGCATCTGCATCTCCTGTGCTAAATGCTGCAATGCTAATTTGTGTTCATGTGATCTTCAGATATATCTGCATGTTTACAAAGGATCTCCAGCTGAATGTGCTGGTGCTACACTCCGCTGTTCCTTGGCGCTGATGTCGCTCCACGTGCCGCTGCTCTGCCTGGAGCAGGTCTGAAAACGTGCCAGAGACGGACACATTCTCAGGGGGGGAGACATTTTAAAGGCACACATGGAATTTTTGGGAACAGATGGCCTTATCGAGTTGACGATTTCATGTGCGTCTTTAAATATCACCTACATTTTATTGGCTGCTTATGCAACAAACTATTCACATAAAGATAAAGGAGAAAATGTTCAGGGAACCCTTTATTGATTGTCACACTGCACTTTATTGACAATAAAAGGTGCTGCACTGGAACTCCAACGATTTACTATCAGTGTCTCTCGGGAGGGTTCTAGTTTGGTATGTTCACAGAGAGAGTCAATTTGTCAATCTCACAAGTTGACATGGTATTCAAGACTGTTGCCAGAGTTTGCAAGTTATGACATATGCAAACAGTTTCACAGATATTGGAGCCCGCGGAAAAGTACTTTCCTTTCCTAATGCTGATCCAACATATGAGGTAATGGGGACTATTTGAAGTCACTGACATTGCAAGATAAGCTGTTTTTCTATGAACCGTGCTCTTTCAATCAGAAAAAAAAACCTGCAGCCGTGCACACAATCCTGAAGAAAACTCAAAGTATCGCAAGAATATTTAGCCTGAGATGGACTATATGAAAAATGGGACAAATAACAAAAGCATTAGACTTGGAAAAGACGCCCTTTTCTAAAAAAATTAAATCCTTAAGAAACACTTTTCCATACAATTAGCGTTTCCTACTTCTTATCTCAGTTAGCCTCACAGCTATAGGGGGCTTCCTGTTTCAAACCTCTCTGTGTGGAGTTTGCATGTTCTCCCTGTGCATCTTGGGTTCTCTCTGGGTACTCCCCCTTCCTCCCAAAGTTCAAAGACATGCTCTTTAGGTCAATTGGTGACTCTAAATTGCCGGTATGTTTGCATGTGAGTGCGGCTGGTTGTCTGTCTGTCTCTCAGGGTGTGAGGTAATGGATGGATGGATTATGTCAGTTAGATCCTAGACTTCCTTATATATATGCATAAAATCACTGATGACCATCTCTCACACTGTTTTGATGCAGTAAGATGAAGCTCAAGCTAGTTGTCAGCTACCCTTACATTATCAGGGGCTTTAAAGTTTAAGACAAAGATGCATTGTGGGTCAGTGTAATATGCAAAAAAAATAATTGCATGTCTTCTGTTTGTCCTTTTCCTAAAAGATAGTGGAAGTGGAAATGAGAGTGAAGGACGGCACGCTCGGGGAAGAAAGAGACGACTGCTGATTTCTGTTCCTGTGTCAGAAATAGGAAGCAAACAGGAAACAGTGCAGTGATAGAAGCTGACCTCAGACTGCCTGTGTGTTTATATATTCGAGTGTGTGTGTGTGTGTGTGTGTGTGTGTGTGTGCGGTTGAACATTATGTACCAGACGTAGGCTGACTGAGGTTTCAAGGACGTGGAGGATACAAAGAGGTAGACTTATAGAAACACTGAATGAAGACATGCATGAGACGGAGCATAATATCAGCTGTTGAGCTGCACTGGGACGCTAGTTAGGAGGAGATTAGATCTTAGAGTAAATATGCCTTTAGGGAACGTCTGAGTTTGTTTAACTCTGCTGTGTCAAATTATCTGTACACGGAGCACGCCCACTTTTAGCCCCTGCAAACAATAAGTGGGATTTGTGAGTTTCTGTGAAGGGCAGGCAGGCAGATGTCAAACCACATGAAACCTTTAGTTGCCTGTTTGCACAAAGCATCCAGCATCTGGACTGATCCAGGGTCATTGCTTTTAACAGATCTGTGCTCCTACTTTATTTGGCGGCCTCTGGCTTTTTCTACCATTTGGGGAACACCTGCTCAAACGGAGCGGTTGTGATGGATTAGCATAGGAGGAAAAAGTCTGGATTTCTAGCACTGGTGATATAAATCATGTAAGAGCACAACGACTGGATCGATTCGACCTGAGCGAAGTCTTTCTCAGTCAGGTCGCCCTCGTATCGATCGTCCGTGCAGAAGCTATTTTTGAGACGGCTGTGGTTTTAGGTCACATTGCTGTCACACAGGGCCGAGACTTCTCCTTCCTCTAGTCAGTGGTGTTAAGTGCTGAGTGGATTTGTCTGCGCTCAGGCAGAGGAAGGACATATGAAATGCTCACGCTGGCTTTGTGACAGCCTCTGTGATTGTTGCAGATCAGCACTTTGTCCGAGAACGAGCCGTCTCCGTTGATGTCAGTCTTTGCAAGGACGGAAATCAATTATTATTGATGCCACAGTGTGAGGCATTATCTCCTCGCTAACGCCTGCCTGTTCTCTCCAGCACATAGGCAGTGAACATGTATTATTGTGGCTGATTGAATTATTGACTTTGAGCAGGCTTATCTTATCTACTTGGCCTCAATCACTTAGCTGTAGCATGCAGATGTTATCAGCTGTAGCTAGGTGGCTAATTAAGTTATGATGAACAAGAGTTGCTCCTAAAGACGTCCTCAGTTGACTTTGTCATATTTCCAGCTCAGATGTTGCACAATGGGAGTCGTGCATCTTGCAAGGGTTTTTCTTATTCTCATTAAGCACAAACTCTTTCTACGTCAGGATTACTAAAGCCCCCACGCTCATCCGTCAATATGCAAAGAAATCCAAATGTATGGATGAAGACTTGCAGATGTTGTTCCTGGAGGAAACTTCTGAACCCGACCCTCGACTTTGATTTCTGTCTCAGGCTGGACGGAGACAAAGGCTTTGCTTTTGTGGCATATACGATGACAAAGTGCAATGTAGATCAGACACAGAGCGGTGATGTAAACAGGACGTGGTCAGGCTTAAAATGAATAATGTGTTTTTTAAAAGTGTCTTTTGTCAGATGTGTGTGCGGTTTATTTGATCATGTCTCTGCAGAATATTATACATCTGTCTTTTTCTAAAGGCATCCTCAAACACACCGCCTCGACACACACACACACACACAGATACACATTTATACTTGACTGTACGACACCACAAAGTTGAACGTCCTTCCAGCGTCCCGTTAATAAACTGGAACGGTCTGTGCCATAAACAACCTGATTAGAAGGAAAGCTCTTTACACCAACGTCGCGTCGTTGGGCCTGTTGTTGTCTCTCTCCTGCTGTGTGAGTTCAACAATGGTGTAATGACTGTCTGGCTGCATTTAGAGGACACACACACACACACACACACACACACACACACACATACTCATACATTTACACAGAGACAGATAGAAATACAGTGCATGCCAGCCAAAACAAACAAAGGATTAAAGTGAAGTGCACTTAAGGAGAACTGGAGTTTCATTTTGAGTCACTATTATGTGTTATTGAGTTTCGCTTTCATTTAAAGACTTTGTAACTCACACCACAGTAAATGTGATCTATATTCTGCTATTTACAAGCAGATTTGATCTCTGAACCGCTTGAAATGTCACTTTATGGTGCTTTACAAAGATTTCACAGATTAAAAGATAAAATACGGTGGATTAAATCCATTTTCTTATATTTTATTATCTGACTCCGGGGCCTCAAAGTTTTGTTTTTCCTGGAAATCCTCTGTCAGATGGCAAACAGCAAACAGAAACTGCGTCTTCAAGCTGAAATAATAATGAGTCAGGTGTTCAGGAACCAGTCAGACCAGACTGCAGGAATGTTTGAGACAGACAGCTGAGTGTAGAAAGGTCGATGCAGCATGGAGGAGCTCTGTGAGTAAATCAACAAGAGAAAGAGAAAATGATCCGCCCTGTAAGCTGCTGAATGACTGTAGTTTCATACGGATGGGGGCAGATTTTAGTGTCAAAACTTTGCCTGTCTGGACAACTCACACTGCTGAGGGGAGGAAAAGTGGAGGATAAGAGAGGGGGGGCGTAATCCCCCATAATCCCCTTCTCTCCACGACGGGGCGCCCGCGACGTGTCTCCCTCCATACGCAGTTTGTTTTGAAATATCAGACGCCGATCGCACTTAGGCTGGGGGGGCACGTGCCTCTGAGGTGTGTGACTTTGGGCGGAGGACAAACGAGGACAAACAGACGCAGTGACTGTGTGGATGAGGGGACTTTTCACTGCAGGCCTATTTCATATAGTTACTTTTACTTCTTAGATCTGATGAATAATTCATGTTATGAACAGAGAGGTAGGGAGGGTCACCAGGAGCCTACACTGTTCACAGCATGTGCTCCTTTCAAACTTCTCTGAAATAGAAGGACTGAGGTGTTTATTTTAGAGAGAGAGAGCATTGAGGGGGACATCGCTGCTGAGCTTTCACACTGGGAAAAGCGATTATGACAAGTTTATGATTGTAGATATGTCTAACTAGGAAATACAATGCTTTGTTGTGCAAAAACAGATTTCCTGTCTTTAGGGGCTTCAAGGTCTTTGTCTTTGCTCTTGTAGTTTGTGAATGAAAACAAAACTCTATTGAGGCCTCATGTTTCAGTGCTATGAATTCAGTGGTGTTTACATTTCAATATTTGACATTCAGTGGCTTAAAATTCAAATAATTATGTCTCTTATTTGCTTCCATAGTGTCCTCCTTTATCAGCGATTGTAATTGTACCTATTTCTCCTCTTTCTCCAGCGTCTCAGCCTCTCTCGATGGGCTCATTTTCACTCTTTACGACGGACTCGATTTGAAAAGTTCTGCCACAGAACGCTGGAAACGTTTCTGTGTTTTTAGCTGGACTAACATACATATTCTATGTGTGCATGTGAAAAAGCTCCTGTGGTCAACGTGGCTCTATTTGTGTGCAGCCGTATGTTCACACCTCTCTTCATCTGCTACACACACACACACAGACACACACACAGACACACACACAGACACACACACAGACACACACATGACTCTACGGATGACTTCCTCATCCAATTAACTATCTCCAGCGTAGTAGAGCTGCTTTAAGTCCGAGAATGTTCAAACACACACACACACACACACACGTTTCGAGGGCTTTAGACTCAGCCCTTGTGTGTGTTTGGTGCAGGTGCCTCAGGCCGATGGCGGCAGCTGACTTGAGTTGGAAGCGCTGGGGTGTGATTGTGTCAGTGTGTGCACATGTGACAGAAATCTGGACTCCACTTGGGGGGTCTATCACAAACTGTTTGATTGATCAGTAAAATGTGTGTGTAGGGAATAATATGAAAATGTTTTCTTAACCTTAGTGTAGTCGACTTGTCTGAATTCTTATGTGCATGTGGGAGGGAGGGGGGGGGGGGGACTCCTCCCAGCAACAGCTATACCTGGAAACAACATTGACAGGACAGATATGTTTCTCACTGCTAACAGAATAATCCTCCATTCCAACGAGAAAGCTCCAAAGAAAAACACTCAAACAGAATCGCTCTTCAATCCGATTAACAGGACAAAGAAATGTACAAAAAGGGACTTGATGACGTGTCAATTATTACTACTACACAGATGTACTTTATTCATCACAAATCAAACACTCTGTTGTTGAACATTATACACACACATGCACAAACAGGATCCACATGTACTAATGGAGAGATGTCAGAGGGAGGGGTTATGTGCCTTGCTGAAGGGCACCTCTGCAGTGCTCAGGAAGTGGACTGGCACCTCTCCAGCTACCAGACTAATTTCCAGATTTGGTCCGCACTGGGACTTGAACCGGCGACCCTCTGGTTCCCAACCCAAGTCCCTACAGCTTTTAGCTAAAACACTAAAACTGTGCATTTCATGTTTTTGGAAATATGAGTTCAGATCTGTTAAAGGTCAACTCAAACACTCAAAATTGTTGAAATAAGCAATTTTTAACATCTTATAATTTGTTACGTTTTAAAGCAAAGGTGTAAATGACAGCGTGTAGTGGTCAATGATATGTGAGTGTGAGTATTCTGAGTGTTAAAGGGGATATTAACTTTCTATGTGGCCATTAAAAAGGCTGCATTTCTCCTCTGAACTAAGCTGTAAAATCTGCTTTCCACCCTGCAATGTGTCAGATTTTACAGCGCTGAGAGTGCTGTTAACAGGTTCTTCTTTCTGTGTGTACAAACATGAAGTGTGTCTCATATGCCCTGACTCCGGACACGGTTTAATCCCCGCAGATGGGGGCCTCCCTGACAGTCTGGACGCTTGGGGTTTAACCAGCAGGCCACCTGCTTTCTAAGCAATAAGGAAGAGCTCAGAGGGAGGTCCCGAAAAAATAGGGCGTAAAGAGGATTTTTTGGGGGTGGATTTTGGGGGTTTGTGTGTCTGGAAACAGCAGGCCAGAGTGAAAATCATTTATCTGTGTGATTTTCTGTTAAATCTCCGAGAAAAATAACAGCAAACGCATAAAAAAGCAGTCCATTTCAAAATAAATAAATATTGAAGATACATTAAAAAACATCACAACAGGTCCACACACCTAAAGATGGTACAGTATTTGATGGAGCACTTCATGTAAATAATTGCCCTCTATGTTTGTGACTACAAACATGGCCAGCGGCACAAATAGCCGAGGTTAATCCCTGTGTGATCCCTCGTCCTCAGAGAACATCCTGTACCCACAGCGGTGAAGAAAACACCTTTTGTCAATGAAATGGGATTTACGAAAGTGCCATCTGGACACGGGGGCAGTGGCGTCTGATCCACCGAGCCTATCAGCCGCTTCGAGGTCAGGATGGAGGATCAGACCATCAGACCGACCTGAGGAGGGAGTACGGAGTGGATGGGGTCAAATCAGGACAGGTCCAGGCCCTTTACTGTATATAGATGTATAAACCACTCCTCTCAATCCTCCTCAGGTCTCATTTTCTTTAAACCAGAGGTCGACAAGAAGAGGGAAACATTTTAGAGGAATATTTTGATTGAAGTAGATTTGATCACTTTAAGAAGTTTGTTTTTGTTAAAGCAGCATGTAAATACTAAAAAAGACATCACTTTGCTGATTTAGGATGTTGCTGTGCAGTGTGAAGTTTTTCTAACAGACACACAAAGCTTTTGTTCAGTCAGGTAAGATATGGCCTTGACAGTTAAAGTGGATGAATCAATGAAAATAGTTTGAATTCTTCAGTTTTTGATGAAACTGTAACATTACTTACTAAACTGAAATCATGACATTACATTTCTTTAATATATAATATTTAGGTATCGCAAAATAGCTTATCTGATTTAATGGCAAAATACAACTATTAAGGTAAAACCCTTTGAGGTACATTAAATTGTAGTTTGACAATAGAACATTATTTTTAGTAGCTTTATGTAATTGTCTGCCTTGTTATTTTTTGCTACAACATTTTCTGTAACATTTTTTTTTAAGTTATGCTCTACCAACCTCTTCTTGTAAGTTAATAAAATTATAATAATAAATTATAGTAAAAGTGGTGCCCCTGTATCTCCACACTGAAGTTGAGTACAACGGATATAATTGTTTTTGTTGAAACTATGAGTGTATTTAAAGATTTTATTCATATGAACCTTAAAGAAGTTTTTTTTAATTAACTTTATATTGCCTTAAGATTAATTTAGTGTCAATAACAAACTACATGTTAAATATTGTGTCACTGCAGGTGAATACGGTTTATTCAGAGCATCTCCTGGGGAATTTTAATTTATTTAGGAGGAGATTATATCTACAAGATACATTCATCCTGAACATGAATGCCGATCATCACAGTTAAAATACAAATCAAAGGACGATTAAAACGTAGACATGGTAAGTATTTATGAGTATGTTTTTATGTTTAAACCAATAACATTTCTGTGCATTTCTTCCGTTAATAATCGTCGTTACAGTCTCGTCTGTGATTTGTGCAAAAACACAGACTAGTAAATATTTAAAAAACCAAAAGAAAAAACCAAAAGAACTTTAAAACATGTGAAAGGTCATTTATAGACTCACAACACACAACGTATGCAGCATTTAAAGTCGCCGAATCAACATAATTCTAAACGCCGTTTTGGGCCGCTGCAGTCCTCCTCCGTATGCGCGCTCCCGTCGGCATGCGCGCTCCCGTCCATATGAGGGAGTGGTGGGCGGAGCTACCATATGACGGGCTTTATGGGGGCTCGGACGTGTTTAACCAATGAGAGTGAATCTATACATAAATATTTACATGGTGGTCTGCTTCTGCGCATGTCTAATGAGGCATGGTGAGGTCGCAGATATACTGGTTGTCACACTGGTCTATCTGGGGTCAACTGGGAGGCATTCATGGTTAATATTAGGGAGAAAACAGGAGAGTCGAAGAGAAATCCAGCTATGTTTGTATGTTTTGGAAAAGCTTGGGCTAAATCTTGTTTTTTGCATTCATATTTAGATTTTTTTTAAAGGTAAATTAACTCTGATTTGTTTTTAAATAAACCCAAAATGCATGAAATAAAACCCAAATCTCCCCCCAAAATAAATCAAACTGAAGAGTACAGATGTATTTTTTTTCGTTTCACTTTTTATTTGAGGTGCAACTGTCTAGTGCAATTGTAACGTCACATTAGTGATGGGCTGAGGAACATGCACAAAACATCAACATACTTGTGCTAGGCATTTTCCTTAAGGTTTTTTTTTCTCGCCAAGTGTCTCATTATTGTGTTCAGCACTCAAGTTGCACTACGAGCAACTCAAAACACTTGGCTGTACAAAAGAGAGAGAGAAAAGAAAAAAAGACAGAAAAAAAAAAAACAACTACACACGTCTCAAATATGGTAAAACAGTCCAGGTAATCTGAGCGAGTGTGTTGAGTGACGGCAGAGGAGAGTTCACGTACAGTACGAAGCCGTGTGTCACCGCAGGGGGAGACAGCGTCATAGTGGGGGAGGTCAATAATCCTCTTCTGTTCCCACCCTGAGTTATGACATCACAGGTAGTTCAAAACCTGGCAAAACCATAGATATATATATATATATATATATATAAATATATACACACATGAATAAAACAACTAAAAAAGTCCTATATATGTATCTATGGTTAGAAACCAGGCACTTGGCAGAGTTTAATTGGAAATAATCTGTACAAACCTAGAAACAGTCATGTCCTACTTACTCGCTCTTTCATTAAGTATTTTTGCACAACACGAGGACATTATTACGTCATCAAGAGCAGAAAACAATCCCTCCCTAAAAAAAATGATTCCCTGCATAAATGTTTAATGCTCCGTCCAAGAGAAGGGGGGCGAGTGCGTTCAGGGTGGGGACGGCGACGTGAACCTCAGAACAGTTCTTGAAGTGAACAATGAGGAATAGTTAATATATATGTTATAATTTTCTATAACGCTCCCTCTTCCTCAACCCAGAATATTTTGACGTCTGCGAGGATTAAAGACCCGAAAGAAAAGAAAAAGAAAAAGAAAGAAAAAGAAAAATTCCCATTCCAGATGGGTCTTAGAGATCTTTAAAGTTTGTCCTCTGTCGATGTCGTCTGGGGGAAAAAGTGCACAGACAGCAGCACTGAAAACACTTAATGCAAGATGGAGAGTGCTGGGTTCAGGTGGGACCGGGATTAACAAGACGATGGCACATTTTCCATGGGTCACACTGCGAGGGATCGGACAGCGCCGACAAGTCCTCTGATTGGACGATAGCTCCTCCTTGAACAACAGCAGCCATAAGGCTCGACTCTCAGTTCCTGTCAGCTTTGTCTCAACTCCCCGCATCTTCACCACGACAACGACGATTGTCTGAAGCAGGTAATAAAAAAAGCCGGAGACAAAGCGGCGGACACACACACACACACACACACTCACTCACTCGCAATCCGGTGCAACTCCAAAGTGTTTCAGTTAAATAAAAATGTGCAACAAAAGAAAAGTCTGTTGTCCGGTTGAGTTGAAGCGTGCGATCCTTGAAGACGGTGGCATAGTCGGTCTGGATGTTAGAGTCAGTTCACAGTATGGCGAAACCCCTTCCTCCTCCTCCTCTTCCTCCTCCTCCTCCCATCCTCCATATCTCTCGTCTTCAGAAAGGAGGGCCTCCTTTGTGCAGCCTCTGTGTTACGCAGATGTACCGGAGCTCTGTGAGGAGGGGAGGGCCTGTGTGGTTCCGGTCGGAGGTGGCACCAGAGGCTGGGCGTTGCCGGTCGGGGAGCCGGTCTGGACCTGCGCCTGGAATTGAGCCATTTGCTCGGGGCTGGCCAGGGTCTTGAGCAGGTTGTTCTCCTGCTCCAGCTGTGTGTTGCGCTCGATGAGCTCTTTGATCTGCTCCTTCAGCACTTCCACCTCCTCCCGCACGGCGTACATGAGGTGGCTCTTGACCAGGTCCTGAAGACGGAGGGAGAGTAGACACAGAGATGGTTAGCTTGATGAATCAGCAGATTTGCTTGTCTCGGCTTCTCAAATGTTCAGATTTTAAGTTACTCTCTTATTTTCATTATTGTTAACAGAGGCTCTGATTTATTCTCATGGCTACTTTCTCTCTGCACTTCAACTTACTGACGACTAAATTAAAGTCTTAATGAAACAAGAGCTGCAAACATCATTAAATCAAACAACATGTCTTCCAAACAACTAATCCGATAATCTAGTTTTTATGTGGTTACAGTTTCTCATTCACTTGGATTTGCTTCCCTTCCCTTATTTGTAAGCAGCAATTCACAACAAATGTTATCTCGAGACAAAAAGCAGGTGAAGACCTTTCTCTTTCTTTTGCATTAATGGAATCTGTAAAAACAAATGGTTTTATCACAACTATTCTCTGATTCACGCAAACTTCCTAACCCATCCTGAGGTGATTTCTTAGTTTTCCTTAGTGGTTTTATGGCTTAAACATCGGTTTTATTTACTCACAACTCAACATATAAATAGAGACAAGGGACTTCTTTAAATAACTGTGGATTAACTGCAGGAAAAGTGAGTCAGGGACATGTGAGTGACTCAAAGACATGCTGTTAGGGGAAAAAAACGTGTGACACAGCAGACTGCCAAGGCTAAATTTTGCAGCGTAAATCACTTCCCATCAAGTGCCAGCTGTCACTCTGGAAACACAACATCAACTCCCCAGAGCGTTTCCAATCTGAGAGAATAACTCCCGTGATGCATGCTGCCTGGCTGCTGTGCCAGCCTACTGAAGTGGGATTTGCAGTTTAATAATCTGAGCATCCCTTCCTCTGTGGACCCGCCCCTCCCCCTCCCCCTCCTCCTCCTCCTCCCTGCCCCGGTGCGCAGTGAGGGAACAAAATGTTCCTGCACCGGGGTGGGAGGAGCCAATCGGCGGACGAGTTATTTATACCGAGCCGCGGGGAGGCTGCTGCTTGCCTAGCAACACGGGACAGGGAGGAGAGAGAGAGAGAGAGAGAGAGAGAGAGAGAGAACATGCATGAGGAAAAGAGAGAGGGGGGGATAGCGTGTGAACCTAAACCTGCCCAAATCAAGTTGAAACAAACCGGAGGTCATATGTCCGAATCGTGACAGAACCGGTGACTCCTGTTGCTTTAATTAAAAAACCAGCAGGTGCATACATGCAGAAAAAACGACGTTAACTGCGCATGTGCGGACTGTTTTCTAATAAAATACAGAACCGAAAAGCGCCATCATGCTTTTCATTCATTCATTCATTGCTCAATAACATCTCTCCTATCCCCTCTTGGTGAATGTCACGCACATGTGGTTTAAATCAAATTAAAGAAATGCATACTGCAGGTGATGCAGCGGCAGGGCTCTCTGCTTGGGTTACATAACAACTGTGCAGCACATACAGTACAACTGGAGCATCAGACGGCCTATTGACAAACACTGTGCAGACATAATGGATGGTTTTAAAAGAAGCTTACCATTGCTTGTTCAATCTTGTTATCAATAGCCACCACACTTGCACCAGAAGAGCTGAAAGACAAACAGAAAAAGTCATTATATTATGAGATAAGATTTAACAATAGTCGATGACTGCAGGTGTATTTGATGAGTATTTGTCTGCACTGGGGTTTGATGTCAATGTCAATAGGTTGTCATGTGGAAAGATAACACAAATAGTAATGAGAGTCTGCAACAAAGCAAATGGAGGTCGAGATTTAAGCTCTGACTTTGATGGCGGAGAATCAATGAGGCAACACTTATAGGCTCATTTATAACCCACAGAATATCACACAGACTACATCCTCAGTGGGGTATTATTACCTATTGTCAAGCCGGACTGATGCACTCTCCTTCCCGAGCACAGAGGACAGAAACGATATCGAGAAATTCCTCAGCTGACAAACGCCAAGATCCATCGCCACTGTGTAACACTGGGAATTCATGCTACCCCGTCCATTAAAACCTCCCTTTCGGCTGTTCAAACTGGAAATCCAGTGGTATAAAAGTAGAAAAAATCGCGCATTATTGTGCGGCAGGACGCTGGGTCTGCTCTCCGGGAGCTCGTAGAGCTCACAGCCGGGACGGAGCACACAAAAGACTGAAGCGGCGGGCAGCAGCTCCGCAAACCGCGGCTCCTGCTCGGGATAATTCATGCTGGGAACAGCGCCAGCTGAGACGTGATTGGCGGAGCGGGGAGCTCATTAGCATAACATATGCGAGAGAGTGACGCGGCGGCGTTTCTGATTGGAGGAGAGTTCCTCCGTTGAAATAATACATAAGACACTTCTGTACCTACTGCACCATCCGCTATAAAAGCCCGCATCCATCCGAAACAGCACCATAAGGGACTGTAGAGAGATTAGAACTTCAGAAACTGATTGGAAAGCGGTAATAATGATTTAAACTCTCCTTTATGACTTCAACTGACTGGAAAGTGCTGTCATGTCTGCTTTCATGCTTCAACATGGCTTGCAGGTGATGGGAAAACTTTTAAGCGCTTATGTGTTACAATGTCTCCCCCTAGCGGTTGTATGTTATACACTCAGGGGTCACACGCACACACTAAACAAGGCTCCATGTAATTTGAGTAAACATAATCAATTGCCCACTATGTGACCTCCCAGTAAAAGCTGACCTCAGCACTGCCCAGCTGTCACCTGTGAGAGTAAATAATCATTTACAATGACGGTGTAAGAAGAGTGGTGCGAGCAGGAGGAAAGGGTCATATGGCAGAAACGGTGGAAGCTGAGCTCCTTTGTCGTCTTCAGATCAGTTTGAGAGAGCGAGCGAGGAACACTTTGTTCTATACATTGAGAACAGGACCACCCCTCTCATTCTGGCGCTTCCCTAAATGTGTGCTTTTAGGCTTTCCTTGGACGTGTGATTCCCGACCAGAGCCCAAACAAAGATTCAAGAAAAATACATTTTAAAAAGGCAGCAGTTTTTATAGTTAATAATTTATTGATGAAGTAAGCCACCTTAATGTGAAGACTCAAAGATTCTGTCTGTAGATAATGTAATAAATTGAGGATTGTATGGGGTTTGGACTGTTTAAATGTAGTGTGTGGAGGAGGAGAACTAGTGCAGAACTAGCTTCTATTTCCATTTATAGAGTCATCCATAAAAAGTCACAAAAATGTTAAATGTCCATCACAAACCTTATGTTTTAAACCCCAAAAGGACACTTAATATTAAAAATTGTTAAGCTGAAACTATGGCTCTATGGCTATTTTAATTCAACATAAACTAAATTGATATAATTGATTTTGTCTTTCTCTATATCTCGTTTAAAAATATATCAATATACGTATCTTAAAAACTTGATATATCGCCCAGCCCTAGCCAGAGACTTTTCAATTACTGAAATTGTCGTATTTGTAATCAATCCCCGACTGATTTTCTGTCAGTCGACTCAAATGACTGACAAATCCTGAGAGCACTCAGAGGTTCAACATGTATTAAAACCATCCAGAAAGTGTAAATGCATTAAGCAGAGCTGGAACCATTTGTAAAATAAATCGAGTGACAGAAAATGTGGGAATGAGCAAAATTGAGGAAATGTGTCCGTTAAATCTTCTCTTGTGGATATTTAGTGGATTTCTTATTCTCCTATGAAGGTTTAAAAATGTTTTGGACGGTTGGTCAGATGCAGAAAGTGATCTGAAGACCGTTTTTTTAAAGATTAACTGAGAATAAAAGAAATAAGATAATCAAAGTAACCATCAGACCGAGCTCTTTTTTCAAGTGTTGTGTTACATCTGACCTCGTCAAAGGACAGTCGTCTTACATAATAAAAGATACTGGATTATTTCAGATGTACTCATTGGGTGTAAATTACTCAGCTCATTAGATCAATACTTCACTTTGAGTAGTAATCAGTGCAGGTATGCTAATGTGATAATGTGTTGGGACGCTGCGTTGGTGTGAATTGACGTCATCACCACGGAAACACGTGGTTTAGATAAACAGCAAAGAAAAGGAAACACATTAAAGATGAGAGGCAAAGGGAAACCAAAACAGGTATGGTTCATTGACTTTGACTGGACACATGTTTCATCTGAAGCTGGAAGCAGCAGATGCAGGAGCTGTTTTTTTCAGACACCTGTGCACATTATTTTGTTAGATCTGTCTCTGGCTGGAGCATTAACAAAGTAGGAAGTGGTGCTGCGTGTCAACATGGCAGTTTGGACATGAGAATATGTCACTGCTGCTTGTGTCTTTGTTTTTCACTTCCACTGCTGCTCTATCTAGTGTGGTTGTTTGATACAGAGGACATTGGCGGGATTGGGTGATTTTAGAGAACTGGAAAATAACGTCTGGATGGACATCCGCTTTTTCTGTTTTCCAAAGGAGGAGCGACACATGTACACACAGCTGTGGGAACCCTGTGTGCTTATGGAAAAAAAAAAAACAACCCTTAAGCTAAATGGAAGACTTAAACTGGGAGTTTGGTAAAAAAACAGATGTACATTTTTTGATGTTTTTATTGTAGATATTATGTTGGACAGAGTGCAGACGCATTGTTTTATTGGGCTTGGGTGCTGAAACTGGAGGACAGCACAAATGGATCAATTGGGGAACTGGACCATGACGCTTATCTCTGACAGTTAAACTGAAAGCAGATAATACGAAGAGGAGAAGAGCTCTGGTAGCCCGGACCACGTGTCAGTGAATGAACATGAGCCCAACACGCCTTCTTCTCACACACAAGTCAGGCAAATTGAACATACGTGTGCAGAAGAACAGAACGTTGTGTTCTCAAACACATTCATAGCCCTCGAGAGCAGCAGAGCGGGAGTTGAAACATGCTGAAGTGATGCAGGTAGAGGTGTCTGAGATATGTTTTGGAATGCTTCAGGTGCTACAGCTGCAGCAAATTTAGCTTTTTTTTTTTTTTACCTTCAACAAGTCAGACAACAGTCAAATACATCACAACGATAATCAGACAGATAAATTGACTCACACCCCCAGTTGATGTCCACCTTTGTTAAACCTCGAGGCTGCTGCTTTGGCGGACTTAACCCTCGCCACACCGCAGACCCCCCCACCCCCCCTGACAACACGACAATACTATAGCCATCGTTACCTCTTCAGATGCTTCTCCAGCTCCCAGAAGAGCAGCTTTACCGCCATGGCGTTCCTGCCCTGCGCTCCTCCTGCCCCGGCCAGCCCCTTCTCTCTCATTGATACACTCAAGCTAAAACTCACTCCAGTAAGAAGACAAAAAAAAAACCTCAGCGCCCCCCCCACCCCCCCAAGACCCTGTGAACACACACACACAGCTCCACCTAAAGTCCCCCAAAACAAACCCTGACACTACTTCTACTACTGCACCTCCTCCGTCCCTCCTGGCCTGCGCCCTTTGGTCCTGACCCCCGCACTCCCCTCAGAGGTGGGAGCAACACATTAGGGGAGCCTGACCAACAAAGGAGACCAGGATGGTGCCGTGTAGGACGGGGACAGGAGCAGAATGGGAGCACTTCAGTGTGTTAAGTCCTTCTGATTGCCCCCTTTCTAAGCTGATATCACATATAGGCTTCTCAGGCGATTGGGCGCACGGCAAGGGGGAGACAGAAGGATGGGCTGTGATGTCACCGAATAAGGAATCATGTCCCCTCCCCTTCTGTTGTTATATAAACAGTCAGCAGAGATTACGGTGAGCCGTCCAATAGGATGAGCTACTTTTGACCACACACCCTCGTCAACACAGCAACAAGCCACTCCCTTCCTGCTCCTCCTCCTCCTCCCTGTGATGGTGGCGGACGCAGGAGTGGTACCTCGCATCACTTTGGAGTTAAAGTAGCTGATGATAAAAACAGAACACGGTTTTAAGTCATCTGAAGGAGAATGTGTAAGTTAAACCGTGCCTGCCTTAATCGGTCCTGTCACTCCTCGTCAGCGGTTGCACACTGGACATGCACACACTCCCAGCATGGCTCTCTAGTGGAGCATGGCTCACGTGTAGCACCCATCACAAAGTCCACAACACGGTCTGCACAAAGATCATCAAAACAAGACAGCTACCTGGATGCTACATTGGTCATACAAGGCTAAAAACCTAAAGCATCAATGAATCATCATCAATCAGCATCATTGAATCTCATTAGTAAAAGACACAGTGCACATTTACAGACTTTAAAGAACAAAGGGAGGAGGAAGCCCGGTCGAGGATATGGCGCATTTGTGTGGATCACAAAATGGCGGGCGAGGGGTGTGACGGTGAGATTGTTGGCGTGTTTCAGCTCGATGCATGCAGGGAAATTATTAACCTCATTAGGCCAAGGTCACAGCTTCTTTTCTTCCCTTTAATGTATGTGTCACTAATCCAAGAAACACTTGACAAGCACAGACATGAGAAATTAAAACTAATGAAATGTCTCTAAAAGTGTTCATTGGTCCAGACTGTTATTGATCAGTGACAATAATTATTTCAGGACTTTATCAGTCATAGAAAAACACAACGCTGTGTTTACTGACTCTATATCTGCACATTGTGTACCTGCAGGCTTGGGGTCAAAGTGCGCATGCCCGCTTGGAACAAAGGCTAGAAATTTGTTCACTGACGTGGAGACAGCTTTACTGTCAGCCAATCGCTGATGGCACAACAGATTCTGCTCAGCCAATAGCGAGCAACCTTTAGGTTGTGACATCAGGGATGAGATGCTTTCATTCATTATGTATCCACATCTGTCCTAAGCCTGTGGATGTTGCATGTGAACAGAGCTGACCCATATATTACCTCATCGCTATGCTAAAGCTTGACGTTGTTGTACAGTGAAGAGGCTGAGAAGGATGTCAAAGTCACTTTAACAATTTTAAACCTTCCTTATTGGCTGAAGCACTCGGTCCAAGTTCCAGCAAGCTATTAAACTTTATAGGCTTAGTAATGAGCGCTCCACATGCCAAACGTTAAATTAAATAATTAGCAGGGGATTTTAACTCCTTCCTGAGCCCTTCACAACACGACAAGTTCACCTTTCACTCTCCTTCAAACTAAATAGATAAATAAATGGTGTTAGCGCACATCCTCGCCACACCCTGTGTTGCTTACATAAGTGGCGTGTGGAGGAATAAAAAGCAAAGAGCGGATAGTGCTTGTGTTGCCCTCATAGTTAAAATATTAAGTTTCACTCCGAGCTATATTTGAGAAGAGGAACACCCATCTGCTGGTAGACTTTAAGCATGAGACAGAGTTAAAGAAATGTTCATTCTTTACTTTTTCAGATGAACAGAAAAACAGTACATTTACACAGTATCTCTGAAAGTATGTCCGTGTATCTATAAAAAAAGAGATTTAGCTATAAGCACAGAAGATATCTTTGAGCTTTAGTGGCTCGAGATGCTCAGGGAAAGTGTCAAATCAATAGCGTTAAATGCTTCCTTGCTGTACATACACTTGAAGGCATCCCTCCTTCAAGCACAAGCCTCCTTTTATCCACACTCTCTCTCTCACAAAAGTATCCAGCTGAGTGTAAGTAACGCTTCCGCCTCACTTTATTGTGCTGTTTGAGTGAAGGCAGAGCGAGGCCGAGTTCAGGGAGCCATTCAGACACTCGGGCTGCAAGTGTGTGGTCCTGAGTCGGATCCAACTCCACCACAAATCTGCAGCAGAGGAAAAGACGTCAGCCCATTTGAAAGCAAAACAGTGCAAAACTATATAACATGTCAGACACTGACATGGGCTTCTGTTTGTTTCCATCCCCTTTATTTATCTGGTTTGTGTGCCGCCCTGTGATTCGCCCGGCCTCCTTCGGCATCACTTGTCCCGAAGCAGTTGTGAGACATTAGCTTGCGTGTGTCTGCTGCGCCGGTCCATGCATCCCGTTTGTGGTGTGTGTGTGTGTGTGTGTGTGTGTGAGGCTGTATGTGTGAGGCTATGTTTGCCAACTGGAGGAATCCGGTTTCAAGTGCTTTCAACTGCATTTACATGGAGGAGAACCAGGGCCGACAGCAAGCTCAACCTCACTGCACACACTAAAAGGGACACTTCTGCAAAGGAAGTGGTTCCATTTGCCAAATATAGAAATCAAAAGCAAAAAAAGAGGAAGGAAAGAATTTATGAGGGAGATTAGAAAAAGAAAAAAATGACAGTTAACGGTCATGTAATCAAATTTGCACCTGCAGCATCCAATTATTTTTTCAGTCCATTCCTGTACCAAGGTATTAATCAAAGATCTCCACCTCCATCTTTCCCCAAACACAGACAAAAACAAAGAGCACCAACGCCCCAAAATTCTCATGGCATCACACAGCTCCAGGGCAGCGGCTCATTGGTGCGAAAGTGAATCGGTCGCTGCCGTGCACGCAATGCCTTACATAACCTGCCTCCTCTGCCATACGGGCCACGGAGGAGCCAGAGGAGGGAGACGGGGGATGGAAGGAGGCCGAGCGGGAACATCTCCACTGGTTCACTGACACCCCGGACAGGTCTCGTTCTGCTGATGGACGAGGGATTCATTTACAACACCCTGACACATTCTGTGTTCACTATGAGAGTGGACACATTTTTGACAGGAGTAAAAATAACAGAGGGAGGTATTTCCTTCTACATTTAGTCAGGACTATGTGTGATAAATCATAACTTAAAAAGAAGCCTTAAAGGAGAGAAATGACAAGACAGCATGGATGATTTGGCACAAATACCAGAGATTTGGAGGATTATCCAAAATTAGGGAAAAACTACAGCAGATATCTCATCTCCTCCTGCTAAATCGTCTTTCTAGAAACCCTCGAAATAGAGAGAAATTATCTTTCATAAGTACATTAGTAGTTTAAAAAGCTTTGGATCCACACACATTAATCATTTCCGGCCCCGTGTGACACATTTCAAACACAAAATTGGAACTCCAAAGCCCCCTTCTGCAACTTTAATCCATGATAATGTTACACAAGCCAACGTTACACAACCTGAAAACATTCAAGCGTCACAGGAAGTTGTTTTGCCGACCTCTGCTCACACTGATGTGCACAGTTTTTGGGGGCTTGCTGTCAGTGCGTTTAGAGAGAGGATCTTCCCAGCAGCCACTGAGAAACTTTGCTCGAGGGTCTCAGCGGTGTGCAGACTTCATGCAGCGATCTGAGTGTGTTTAAACAGTCGGACGGGTCGAGGCTCTGACACCAAAAACACACACATCTGGCTTCACACAGAAATGATTATCCTTTCTCTTCACTGTGAAGCTGGCTCTTTACCGAGGAGTGTCACTATCAGGGGGATTCATGTTTTTCTAAGACAGGGAGTAGAGTGGACACATAACAAAAGGAGTTTGATATTTTAGACCCCAAATCATCTAAAAACAGACAAAAAAAATGAGAAAAAAATGTGTGTAAAAAGAGTATATTCGTTGCTTTTTACCGACAACATGCTCTACCAGATAACTCGCTGTCTATTTAGAGTTTTTCCTCTTAAAGTTATGATCATTCAGCTCTTTCATGCATGGCGTCTAATGCAGTGTGCAGATATCTGGAGGTCATTTTAAGTTGTAGTATTGTGCACCAACCAAGAGGAAGCATTTGTATGTCACTTTGTTGTGATGAGAAATAAGATCCCTAATTCAGACTGGTTGATGGAAAAGTAGATCCATCAAGAACTAAGGGTAACATCATGTAATAAATCCTATTATTCTCAGACCACAGAAAAGTTTCATATTTGATGTAAGCAATTGATTTTTATTTATTTGTTCTTGGACATTAACATCTGACTGAAAATACATCTGTCACGTCAAAGTTAAAGTTAGATTCTGCCATGTGGCTCCTTTTCAGATTTCTCTTTTCTTTTGTATTTTCTTAATAAACATTATCAAGTATTTTATAGTGAAGTCTTCAGATGTCATAATTCACTGACATTTTCAGAGCAAACAGAGAGTAAACAGATATGCAGCTTCCTCTGAAAATATAATTGATTGAATCTAATCAGTATTCTTTTTGACTTATTAAAAAAAAGTAAACTTCTTTTTATTAAATTTTTATCTTTCATGCATAAAAGGGTTAAAAACAACAACATGTAGCAATGAAATCCAAGTCTCCCTCTCTGGTTTCTTGTGTCATTTCCTTAGCGGGAAAACGCTCAGCAGTATATTGTGCTCCTGCAGCGAGCTCAGCTGGACACCTTCATGTGTTTTGGCACCGAAATATTCAATTATAGGATCTGAAGTATCACATTTCTCTCCTGTAAAGTGCACTGACTCTACCTCTGTGAGAAAAAGCCAGAGGGTGAAGTTCTATAAAAACTACATTTAAGTACAGGTGCCAGAGGAGCGTTCGTGGCACAACCAGTCAAAACCAGAAATATGTCCTCTCCTCCTCCGTTCATGTTTTGTCCCCTGAGCCTGAAGGGAAAAACAGTTCTGCACCATTAAAAAATGTCTCCACTGTAAACACCTCCAGCTTCTCACACACACACACACACACACACACACACGTACACACCACCGTGTCAGGGAACTCGTAAACGCGAGAGCCGAGACATGCATGGACACATATTCCATTCTCAGTGGCCCTGCGCCTCTCTTCAAGAATCTGCAGCTCGCCATGGAGGCACAAGGCGAGCAAACGTGACACCCGTCTGCTTGGCTATGCAGCAGCACCCCCTTTAAACCCAACCAACCCGCCCATGCCTCCTAAAACCGGATCGGGCAGAGCGGGATGATGTTCTGATCTAGATGCATTAAGATCACACCAAGACACAGATTGAGAATCCCTTGAGTCTTATCTCCACCAGGACTCAAAGCTGATGGAGTCTGAACGGGTGATGCATGAATAATGACGTCAGACCACTGAGACTCGGTGTCACATAGATGAACAGATGATCAAAAGAACATCTTCTATATCTACTAATGTAATGATCAACTAAGAAAAGCAGATAACTGAGGCACTGAAATGTTTAGGATTAACGCTAAAATAAAACATTAAGAAACACTTCAATTATTGATGAACTATTCAAATAGTAAGAGATGATTTTGTTGATCATATGGAACCCTGTCTTTATGAGTCCTTTTATTTTATTCATGACTTTTATGTTTAATTCAATCTGTTATGTGTTTTACATTTTCTATTTCATTTACTGTGCACCACTAAACACAAGTCAAATACTAATTTCTGCATTTGCATGCTGAAGAAGACAAAGACGTATTTTCTATTATTTTCTCTTTAATTAAAAATGTATCTGATATCACATCACATCGATTGCAGTCTTCTGGGAATTAGCAAATATCATATTGTTAAAGAATGTCCGGTCATCATATTGTGATGACTTTCAGCCCTAGTTTTTTAATGTTTCTGCAGTTGAATATTTGTTTTAGTATAAATCCAAGTATTAGTTGATGACATTACAATGCAGGTCAAGAGACTCAAAAGTCAGATTGATCAAATCTGTGTAGCTGGGAAATGATAGTATCTTCTGTCATGTGACAGCAAAGCGTTTTGCAATAGTATAAATAAAAAGGCGTCCAGAAAAAGCAAACAGTCTGACTCAGTTATCAGTCATTCAGACGGGCGCATGCAAACTCCATCTCTTAAAATAAGCACACCTGCTGTGTTACAAACCCTGTGAAAGGAAATATTATGTCAATAACTGTCCCACTGAGACATTCCACAGCTAGAAAACACACTTATTAAAAGGCTACACCCCCATGTCTAACAGTCAGCCACGCATTAGTTTGAGACTTAAACATTGCGTGCAGGAAGGACATTTCCACTTTGCTGCAAGGCACATTTTAGGTCACTGATTCTCAAAGCACGTCACAGTTATATAAAACAACTACTGACCAGGAGCGGGGATTTATGAGCCAATACTGCCCCCTTGTGGGATAATGGCAGTACAACACAGTGAGAGAAGAGAATGACAGTTTATGTAATGTCTCTGCTGAAGCGTGATTTTGATGTCACATCTCGTTAACAGACAAACGAGTTAATGAGCAACAGGTGTTAAACTGCTTCTGACATTCAGGAGACGCCGCCCAACAAATGAGAGAAAGGAAGCTGCTCCAAAACTAGAAGATCCACTGAACAGGAGCAAGAACCCAATAAACCCTGACATTGAACTTTCAGATACTGCACACATGACGTACTCAAGTACAGGACATAAGAGGCAGAGAGTTCCCACAGAAGCACATCTGTTTCTTGTAAAACATAAGCACCTAAAGTTTACTGTGATGAGGATCAGATAAAGAAACAGCAGCAGAGCTGAGGCTTTAGAGTGTATTCCCTTATTTCATCAGAAAAATGCAAAACAAATGATAAGATCTAAGTCTAACCAAAGGTCAAAATGTGCGTCAAGTTTTAGAATACACTGAAACCAGACAAGGAATGTACAGGAAATAGGAAACAGGAAATAATTCAAAATGCAAATGTACACTTCCATATGTTCAACTCCACACATTTAACGACTTTAAGTCCTGTTTTTGTAGCTTTGTTTGGTCTATAAGTAGTGTGAGTTTATGGAGACAGAGGCAGAAGTGGGTCCAATAAAGTTTTAGAGATTATTAAAAGAGGTTTTCTTTAAGAATAATCTGGACTTTGTGCAGGGTTGACACAGCAGGGGTGAATCTAGATTAGATAAGCAGGAAAATAGTCCATGCAAAGTCACAAAGTATACGAGAGTTGGCATGGAAGAAGGCTTTAACTAGGAATGAGTGTATGCTGCTACAACCAAAAAAACATTTGAAAATGTGTCAGAATTATGAATTATTAAAACTTGTAATCAAACGAAAGAGTTAATTTTGCACAGATGTATTTCTCTGAAATTAACTCCATTGAGGTTTCAGTTTGACATTTTAAACCGACAAGTCTCAATTAATTTAGAGTGAATGAATGAGTCATTTAGGTGTATATAATCATTGCTCATCTTATCTTGGGGTGTGTTCACGAGAGCAATGGCTCACAAAGACATTGTTCGTATGACTCATTCTACTTTTGTTTGTATGGGTGACTCAACGTACTCCACATATGGTTGCAACGTCTACATTAATGTAAAACATGCAGCATTATGGGGATCTTCTTAAGATACTTCAAGACCCTGGCACCTCCAAAAAACAAAAGCAGCTCAAGCTTTTGTCCACACCTCTGCATCGTAAAAAGCAAAAGTGAAACTTAAATCATGATGAGTGGAAGCCGATGGAGCCAATTTATTATCACTCACACATCTGATAGGTTATCAGCAGAACAGCCTTCAGGCACAAACTGGCATCACACACAAATATTCAGAGATGGTGTGAAGGAGCCAAATCTTTGTGTAAATGCTAATGGGAGGACTTAATGGCTAAAGTTCATGACAAAAAATAAACAAGCATTAAATCAAAACCAGAAAAGCTTAGGGCAAAATCACTTGCAGCGCCTTGAAATGACAAAAAGATCAACTCAGAGGGAACACTTGAGCTTTCATCTGTGACTGATCATGTGTTTAAAAAAGGGACTGATGCCCAAAAGTCATGAAATGTAAATGTTTGTTGAAGTTTTGAAAAACAAGCAGAGCTTCATCAGAGTTTGGGAAGTGCAGTTTGAAACCAGCTCACTAACAGAAAACACGCCTGCTGCAGAACAAGGCCCTTTTAATTCAAGCTATAAATTTGTGAGTGCTCAATATCTTTCAACCACAGATCACATGTTAACTCCATTTAAAAGGCAATAAAATACTAGAAAAACATTCTCATTTAAAAAGGTGTTAACCAAACTAAAAGAGAAATGATGTGTGCAAGTTTTACAGGCAAATAATCCCTGCAGGATGCACCTTCAACTTTTACAGCTCCAGAGGATGACGACATGCACATAAACCACTTTATAAATCGCTCTATGACACTTCATCTCTGACATGAGGCTGGGTATGGAATGCACATTACCGCTGTGTCAAATGAATGAACATAAAAGAATCAACACCTGGGAAAAGGAAACGTTTTTAAAACCTTCTGCTGAAAAGTGTTGACTTAAGAAAAAAGTTTTGCCAGGCTGACTTACTCCAAAGTGAAGCCATAAAACTAAAGCTTTTCTACATACTCCTGCAGGCATGGCTATTCATAAGGTATCATTTGGTTTTAGGCACATCACCAAAGCATGCTGTACTGGGGAAAAAAAGGACACTAACTGTGCTCAAAGGCCTGTTGCTTCATGAAATGATACAACACGTTCATCCTTAACAGCTCTGCAGAAGCTATGATTCAGTTTAAAGGGACATCTTTACAGTGAACTGCGACAAACTCTGATAAGACAAATGACAGGTGTGATTTTAACTGGAAGAGTGCGTTTTCCTGCGACTGTGAACTGACAGCTCTCAAGAAGTCAAATTACTCCAGCAGCTCTGACCTGCAGGCTGAAATTCCACCTGGGGAGGACCTGATGAAAGCCCTGATTCATATCATCGTTCCTTACAGCACTCTCACTGACATCCACCCCGCTGACAGACAAACAAACAGGTGAATAGAAATGTAGACACACCTTCTCAACATCCCTGTTATACCACATGACAGCAGTCACGCATCATGCTGTGTGAAGATCAGCTTTTAAAAAGGCATGACAGTGTAAAGCTTTAAGAGACTCTGACAGGAAGTGAACACCGCAAGAGAGAATGAAAAGCATTCAAAGTCGATGTTAAACCCATTCTCTACAGCTAAGCCTCTCATTTAAAATACAAGATACTCATGCAATGGCCTTTTTAATGTTCTTGAACATTGTGAGATCTTAACAACGAACTGATTCTTTAATTACCACTGCCCATGAGCAGTCGTCTAATGTAAATACAGCTGTAAATGTATGATGGTAAGGGGGAAATTGACTTTAACTTGGCACTGGATTGGATGCTAAAAGCTTTGGAGAAACATGCACGTATGCAGGGGAAGGAAAAGGGTTGAAAAGAACAGTTAAAAAAAGCTGAAATGATGCACCAAAGGCTGCAGAAGGAAAGGAAGACAATACGAGACGCAAAGAAAGCAGAGACAGATCGCAGCGTGACATGAGCAGGAATATAAACAAAGCAGACACACACATGGATGGTCTGCAGGACAGTGGCCGATTCACCGCAAGACAGACAGATAGATGGAAACATACTCACAGAAGGCATGCAGAGACCATGCACACAGACACACTCTTACAGTCATGATGGGGTGCCACAGATTGCTGACAAAAGCCTCCACACAATGAACAGCCCCGCTCTGTCTGCAGCTAAATATTACAAAGACTATGTCAACATGAAAGCAGCAGTTGTTGAATCCCCCCGTCTCAAAGTTCTTTGAGTTCAAAGAGAAGAAGAACAGCTGAAAATACATGAACATGTAGCTTCTGCTCAGCTGCTGTGTTTAGAAAAATCTCTACTGGTTCAGTTTTTGAATCATGTTACCATTTGGGTTTCTTTTCACCTAGAGCTTTTAAATTTGTTGCTAACAGCTAAATAAAAGCGACAACATTTAGGAACAAGTTTCTATTTCGGTTATGGGGACAGGGTGAGGCCATTTAAGTCCCTCTGTCCCCTGCAGGCATTATTGTTGTACTCACAACATGAATCTCCTGCTAAACCAGAAAGCAGGACAGTACAGTGGTAACACTAGCCTGCTGCCACAACAGTGCTCCATTTCTCTGCAGCGAGGGTTCATCTGATTAATGCAACACAACTCCTGATTCTGTCCACAGACTATGAAAGAAAGACCGACGCTGTGTTTTCAAATAGGGCATCAGATGTTTTTCCCAGATTCTTTTTAAAGAAACCACCTGCAGCTGAAGTAACCACTTGTGTGCAAGAAAACTAACAGCAACATAGAATTGAGTTATTGTGCATATGAATAAACCATGGCACAGATCCCTGAGGGTGATACAAGTCATCAGATTTAGTATCAAGCAACTGGCAAAACCTGAAGAGATAAGGGAGTTCAGAAGAAAAGAGAAAGGTAGCGTGAAGAAAATGTGGCCTTACTGACACAAAGAGTCCTAATGTAATGGAAGTGGATGTGTGATCATAGGGGTGCGACGGGGGCAGAGCATCTGCTGAGTCATCCGGCACCCTCAGTGACTCAGCAGCTCCTCTGCTTCTATTACAGCCACTGATATTTTTACAATGCCAGTGTCCAGTGAGCTTTCTTTCACCCACTGCCTCATGAAGGCTGACAGAAAGTTGCCTCAGGGGAGAGAGCCAATGTGACATTGGACTTCTGGATCTGAATGAAAAAGGATGGTGTAACAAGAAGCTAGACGCGATGACGGTGGTTTCTGCACCTTTACCAACGACGTATTGTTAATACACTGCAAAAAAATTCATTATAATGAAATGTTGCGATGAATAATAGTAAACCCAGCTGCAGCCTGAACAAGAATGTACCAAAAATAGTATTTGAATAAACCTCTTTTAGCAAAACAAAGTTAACAACAGATTAAACAAATTGGCAGCACATGCTGTCCGTTCTCACCTGTCGTCATCTCCTTCAGCATGCTGAGTCCTGAGTCCTGCAGCAGCAGCGACCATGAAAGCGCTCGCCTCAGCAGACATCCCCATATGGGCCAGAGTCCCAGCAGCGACAGCGGCTTCCGCAGCCCCCTCTCCACCTGCCGCCCCCAGCCTGGGCAGACCAAGAAGGCCTTGGTGCTGGAGCAGAATCCTCTGTGCGTCCTCCAGCTGCGATGTTTTGATCGAGCTTCCTCCTCCCGGGACGTGGGTGAAGGTTGCGCCCGGGTTGAGGAGCGGCTGGAGTACAGCTGTGAGAGGCATGTATGGAGAACCATAGTTGGGTGCTACTGGACCTGTAGCATTGGAGGAGGGCTGGACTCGTGATTGTGGGTGAGATGGGAGGTTCTGTGGCTGTCCTGTGAAGGTTCCCTGTGCAAGGGGGGCCCCCTGACCCTGATGAGGCAGCTGCTGGGTGATGCCGACAGCTGGCTGGGATGTGACCCCTGGAACTGGTGCTATGGAGATTCCTGTTGTAACATGCGGCAACGGAGGCTGAACCTGGGTCTGGAAGGGAGCTGTGGGCTGGATGAAGTCTGGTTGACGGACACCTCCCAGGGGCATGCCTCCTGCATGGAGCTGAGGGGCAGGATAACCTCCCTGGGGTGGAGCCTGGTGGGGATCCACAGCATAGGGCAGCTGCTGTGGTACTACAGGTGGAGACTGATTAACACCAGTCTGTGGTGTTGCTGTAGTCAGAGGAGCCACTGGTTTTTGCATGTGAGCCCCAGCAACCACGTCTTGGGGTGAAACATATGACAGAGGAGCAGTTTGGGCCATCCCCTGTGGCGGGCTCTGCATTGCTTGTGGACTAGTGAAGTCCTGGCTCGGCAGCTGGTAGGGCTGCAGCGTATGAGGCGGCTGCACAGCAGGTAACCCCTGATTAATCCCAGCATTACCTGCCTCAGTCTCTGCAGCCACCTCTGCACCTTTTGGTGCCTCAGCTGTCGTTGGATGAGGAATCTCCTTTTCGTAATACTCTGTGCAAGTCCATCTTCCTTTTCGGAACGGCTCAGAATTAGTATCTAGTTTGACCACCCTGAAACGAGACCCTGTCTGAGTTTGGGTGGGTTGGGTTTGAGTGTTGGGAGCAGTAGCAGCAGCAGCAGCAGCAGACGGGCCTGATCCTCCACCTTGCACGCTCACGTTAGTGTTGTCAAAACCTGCGGGCCCAGAAGGTGGAACAGCAGCAGACATATTAGAAATGTTCACACCACCTTGTAGTTGTGGATCAGTGGCTGTAACATCAACAATAGGGGCTAATGGTTGCGTTGTCAGACCTGTGTTATCCAACATAGGTGGCCTTTGGGACTGGCTAAGCCCACTTTTCATAGCTGGGCTTGAACAACCCAACGGTGCAATCGGAAGAGCTGGTTCACCTCCTCCCATACCATCAGAGTAATGGTGGGACTGGCCGTGTTGCTGAGGATAATAATGATGAGACACGGTCCCATTTACCATCGAGGTTTGCTGCTGGGACCCCTGAGGGACGGAATGAGGGTGAAGAGGCTCGTTGGGCGACACCAGTCCAGGTGTGTCCACGCCATGGAGGCTGTTCAAAGTCTCATCGGAGGAGCTTCTCTCTGGCACACCTGTGTCTGTCGCCCTGGAGACGGAAACGTCCAGCATATCGGAGGAGGAGAGGTCTTCGGTGTGAGACTCGTCCATGTCGTCGTAGCTCTCCGTGTCATCTGCTAGACTGTTGTTGCCGCTCACGTTGATTTGAGCTGAGGTGACACTGGTGATCTGGAAGCCGCTCTTCTTCTTCACCTGAGTGCCAGACACCTGGGACTGCTGCTGCTGGTGGAGGAGTCCAGGAGAAGAAGACCCAGCCGGGGTTGCATTCTCATCAGCCGAGGTAACTCCTCCTCCAGCGGCTGTGGAAGTGGCGGACGCCCCGCTGCTGCCCCTCCTGAAGTGGAAAGACGTTTTCCTGCTCCCAGTCCCGGGAGGCTCTCCAGAAAAGTCCTGGTGGTGCATCCTTTCCTTGCAAAGGAGTTAGTCAAGGCCAAAAAGCTTGGGTCAGCTGCAGTATCGCGATACTAACGAGCCATAAAGTGAGAAACAAGCTGGGTCAGCTGCAGTATCGCGATACTATGGAGCCATAAAGTGAGAAACAAGCTGGGTCAGCTGCAGTATCGCGATACTATGGAGCCATAAAGTGAGAAGTCAGATGATTTATGTCCTTTAAAGAATCAAGTGGCCCAGAAAGGACAGCTTACAGCTTGTGTCCCACTTCAAAACACTTGTATTAATCAAACTCCATCGAGAAACAAACACCGAATCCAACGAGTAAAATAAAATAAACAAAGAATCCAGTTAGCCGCCAGTTAGCTCCGGATTAGCGGTGCTCTTTGTGGATATTAGAACTGGTTTTAATGGTTACTGTAAGTGTCACAGTTGGAAACCAGTAATTAAGCACAGTCCTGGGTTGTAAAGGTGCCCTCAGATGGTCTTCCAGGTGAGTGTGGACGCTTCTTAGCTGGCCGGTTTGTGTCGCAGGAAACCAACCGTCGCATCCATTTCTCTCCGGGCGTCGATCCTCCGCTTTCCCCCCTCCCCGAAGCAAAAACGAAGAATAACGAAGAATAAACACCGTCCCTTGTCAAAAGAAAAGGTCGTCTAAGTAATATCCGTCTTTGTAGTGGTAGAAAGTACTCGTTAAGTCCATCTCGATGCGTCTCACCGAGTCCGTGTTTGCTGTATCATTGCCGGTGACCAGCGGCAGCTAACGGGCTGGGAGGGGAGGGAGGAATGCAAACACTACAACCGCGCATGCGCGTATCTGCCCATTTCCTTTTGGCTGCTGCGACGTTCATGCTCGACTGCAAAGTAGGAATATGCACAATCCTGATTTTTAATTTTTTAATTTTATTTATTAGCACACATCAAAATAGTTTTAACAAAAACATAAAAGGTGTGTCAGGAGAGGTCAAGAAGCCAACATGCTTATAAGATAAGATAAAGATAAGATATACTTTATTCATCCCAGCAGGGAAATTTAGGTGTTCCAGCAGCCAGCATACATACAAACACACACACAACACATATATACATACATATCCCACCCATACAATAAAAACATGAGCCCACAATACAGTTTGATATATGCAGCTCAGGCTAAAGTTTAAAAGTTTAAATGTCCTCTGTCCTTACTTAAAGGGGAGTCGTTATAAAGTGCAATTGCAGTAGGTAAAAAAGTGTTTTTAAATACAAGGGACCTCACCTCTTAAGAGACAAATAAATCAACTAAACAAATCGAATTACACAATTTCAAAACAAAATTAAATATAAACACATATACAGTAACCTATACACGTATTCATACACACACACTTAGACATACAATAGAAAGACTGAGAATGTTAACCCTCCATCAGCTAAATGAAACAGGCATTCATCTATTAAAAACTGAGTGAATGAGTGAGAGTTTGACCTTATGGATTAAATGTGAAGACAGTTTCCTTTTAAAAATGTGTTTTTTGGAATTCCATATTTGTACCCCACGATATCTGATGGAAAACTGACCGTGTTTGGTTTTATAAAAAGGAAGATGATGATCAATCTGTCTGGTAGAATATGAATGAATCTGGGAATTCAGTTTTTAAAAAATTGATTGATTGATTAAATTTATTTCAGACATATCAAAAATACAACACGAAATGAAAAGCACGAAAATACAATAAACAAAAAACAATGTTTTATTTATTTCACAAAAAAAGAAAATTACATATATTCAATTGCTATGCCTGAAAAGGAGTAGGAAGTATAAAACTTATTTAATCCTACCCCTTTTCCACAGCTCAATAATTAATATTTATTAAATTAAATTAACTTCCTGTGTTCCTTATAATCTCTCTATATATACAATTTGCTATACTATATTTATACTATATTTGATATTTACAATCCAATGATTTTCCATACACATATACAACTTGATATACTATGATTTTTTATAATTTATATATTTGTACAAACCATACATCTATATCTACATATCTATTTGTACTATATTTACATTTTATATATTATACAATCTTTATATCTATGCAGTATGGATATTAGGTTGATAAGATAGCAATCCTACTTTTGTTCACTACAGTTATTCATTTCATTACAATTTTAACATTTTGATATTGGAAAATGTACTGATCTTTAATTCCTATTATCCCTTAACTCATGTGCAGGCCTATCTGTTGTCGAAATTACAATTTTTACTAAGCAATTAAAGGCACCATCAGATTCTGGGTTGTGTTTGTTTATTTTCTTCTCACCCCGCTGTTCGGGAAGTGCTACTATAAGCCAGCTGTGACAACTGAACAGTATTGATTGATGTCTCTGAAGCTGCTCCAAACATTAGTGTTCTGTTTTTTTATTGACCTAATATTTGGTTATCATTAACAAGTTCCACCCTCATCTAACATTGGCCCTTAACACTAGTTTTCAAGTCCTGTAATACATATTTAACAAAGCCCATTTAAGTATACTGACATTTTTGAACATTTCAGTCAGAATTTTCTTCATTCAAATAACCTTTGGATGGACAGGATAATAATAAGCCAATCATTGCTGACAACACATCATGCAAATCAAGTCCTGACACAAAAACTAAGTTGATCCTTTGTCCCATATAGGGCCAGCTTGTTCAACCTGTTTGGGTATAAATCCACCAGGCTTAGGACTTTGTACAGACCCTCCTATACAGATTAAACACAGCACTAAACCACTCAAAAGTTTGATCCATGAACTTGCCTTCTGGCGACAGATTCTCATGTTAAACCTACAGAAGGAGGTATGACTGATGTGCTGCCAGAGTTCAGAGAAAAGAGTTGAGACATGTTGGTCAGAGCACTTCCAACATGTCAGCATCACGGCTATTCATAAACACATCACATGCACCTGTAGGGGAGGGCCGGCCTCTGGGAAAGTTCCACTCTGAAGTCTGATTCCAAAGGTTACGCAATGTTGAAACTGAAGAAGGTAAACAGAGAAATGTAAGCCATGCTTTCTGTAAACGTTCAACCTGAATGTCCATACTGTTCCTGGACCTCCACCAGAACCTCTACTGATGGGACATTTAGTCTGTTTGGATTGACACAGGAGGGTTGTGTAATCTTCTGGGTATACAGTATGTTAAGTTTTCTATACATGTATTTGTGTTAAAGGACATTTGGACAAAAGGTATTAAAAGTACCAGTACATCTAGAAAAACATCTCAAAAATATCAAAAAGACAATATTTATCAATTTATCAAGTATTTAAAAATCAATTTTTAATATTTTAGGATAATTTCAATTGTTCATACAAACAATTTTCCTAAAAATATCCAGGTTACCTGAAAAAAATAAAAGGATTTACATTATTGAAATAAGGTGTTAATATAGGAAAACAAAAGTCCAGTGGAATTTATTTCAGTCACATAATTAAAACAATTTGATCCGATATGATAAGTGTTTGATAGAAAAAGAAAACAAGGATAGAGGATAAGAAAAATAAAGCTGACCAATTCTGTCTCAGTGGTGGAAAATCTTGTTTACACGCCAGTTTCAGAGTGATCCACGACTTTAGAGTTGTTTTAGAACTTAAAAATGTATACTGTGGGTGAAATGCATATACAGTCAGTACTCCACATGCATTTTAATCAAAATGAAAACATGCCCGGTGCAGCCTGCACTTGCTCTGAAGGTCTGAGCCTGAAACAGTCCACACTGAAAGAAACACAAGACAGTCATTATTAGAAACATTTTTCTTTTTACTTAAAAAGAGCACTGTGGGGTTTTCCCTACAATATTTATATTTGCCACAAATATTAAAGGTATCTCTTAATGGTAATTCTTTGCAATGAGCCAATGCATAACTACAGCTATTCCCTGCACTCTAACTTGCTTCAGTTACAGATCAGTAGAACATTTAATAAGATCATAATGATAATACAGTCGGCTCCACATCTACCTGCTGCATTTTTTATTGTTATGAATACTGTAGTAAAGATCACTATTTGTTTCCTCTCTTTTCCTACTGCACCTCCTTCAGTACACTTCCTGGTTTCTCACTCTCTCCTCTCTTCTCTTCTCTTGATTGGTTGTTGTTTGCACTCTGTCACTAATTAATTAGATTGAATTCACCTGCCTACTCCTTATTTAAGACTGCACTCCTTTACACTCATGTTTTCATCCTCACATGGGGAGACAGTCCAACAATGGTAAGGTGACTTTTACTCCTATTTTAGTTACTATCTAGGCTACTCTAATTTGTCCTAAGCACTTGCTTTATCTTTATTTTAAGTAATTTGACTTGTTTATTGTACTAATATTATTTTATTTGTCTTTCAGCATGGATTTTCAATCCCATGTGTGTCTTCTGTTACCCTTATGATTCACCGAACTTGAAGAGAAATAAACCTGTTACATAAATTCAAGTCTTGTTCGATTCCTGCATCCTGACTCGATGCCCCATGGTGATAGTACCTCAAATTTGAACCCTTCTTAACAAAAACATCAATATGCATAATCACATCCTTCACCATGTGCTCTATTTTCCTCTTAATAGTTAATACTTAGGATGACTGCATTGCCGATGAAGCATTTAAAGATAATTCAAAGCATTAATAATAAAGGGAAAGACCGTTCAAGCTATTCCATCATTTAGATGATGCATGATATCATTACTTTCCTTACCCCCCCCCCCCATAGGTTAGGTTTTAAAAATGTTTGTTTTTCTGTTCTGAGTGTCCACTAAAATGTTATCTGCATGCACTTCAATGTGTTTCAATGCCCCTTAATTTACATTTTCACAAACTGTTCCTGTCTGCAGGAAAGGGTGGGAGCAATTATAGGAAAGCCTGGTCTGACATCATCTAGTGGCTTTTGTGCAAGTGTATGGTTGTAAATGTTTGCTCTTTAAAGGAAATATTCCAGAAATTAATTAAATGAGGGCGACCTATCAGCCTTATGTCTCAGTTGTAATGTCATTGACATTTTTCCTGTAAAATCCCATACAGAGGGGCTTTATTATGGAAACAGATATGACATTTTAGACCCACATTAATGGTGTGTTGTGACACAGGAGAGAACTGACCATTCTTAAAGCGATACTACACGCAAGATCTCTTTTTGACTATCTGTCCCAACACCCATAAGCTTTAAAGATTGCACTTCAGAGTTTGTATCCCATTCTCCTCGACAAGCATGGTATTTAATGTTGATCAGAATGGATGAGGAAGAGTGAAGTTTCCAATGAAATTAATAAGCAAGAGGTCCTGCAATCCTCTCGAGCAGTGGCTTGTGTTCTTTCTCATCTGCATTTCCAATAAGGCTGGCCTTCAAAAAAAAATGAAAATAACTACAAGGAAGTTTATGGTCCCTGACAAATTCCAGAGTGTGTATAAAATCATACATTATCAAAGCTTCTGTGCTAGACTTGAATTAAGTTATTATCAATATTGCTAAAAAATATTATAATATATGCTTGAAAGCTTTTTTTAAAGCTCCAAACCAGTTCATGATAACATATTTTCAATATAACTCAAGTAACCTAAAGCCAGTGGGGATGTATTGCAGGAAGAGCATCTAGACAAAGTTTAACCTCAAAGGAATTAAGATCAACAACAAAGCATTCAACATGCAACAACTAACACGTTTGTTTTTCAGGGTAAATCTTATTCTAAAACACATGCCCCGTGTGAGGCTCGAACTCACGACCTTCAGATTATGAGACTGACGCGCTGCCTACTGCGCCAACGAGGCCTGGAAAGCAAATATCTGAATGGATTTTCAAACAAAAATAAGCTTTAATTAGCCTCTGCCCTAATTCAACACTCTTTAGTGGTCTGAGCTCTAAGAGGAAGGAGGAACATTTGATACACCTCTTGCTGCAGCTGTCTGTTTCATATGAGCTTAAAAGGGTTTTGTTTCTATCAGGGTTCGCTTTGACATTAAATCATCATGTACTCCTTGCAAATATGTGCATTGAAGCAGATATTACAGAACTGAAACTGCGATGGCAGTTTTGAAAGACACACCGCCAACAGTGCAATTCACAATAACGCCAATAGGTGGCAGTAAAAGAAAAACTACAAGCAAAGATTATGGGAGCGTTTCAAATTCTGCAAACACCAGGAAGTCATGAGTTGGACAGGTGTTACGAAAAATGCAAGCTATGCAAAAGCTTTATAAATAGAATAATAAAAGGTAGGTAACTGCAAGATAAAATACTGCAACAACACGACCAACCTCCGTCGTCATTTGATAAGTTGCTAGCAACAACAGCTAGACTCGCTACAGCGCCAGTGTGTGCTGTCCCAGCCTACACTGAATGAAGGGTTGAAGTCAAACATTCTCTAAACTTCTAATTAGATAAGAAGATCCCAAGTGAAAATTTATCAGCTAGAAAATCCTGCAAAACTAAAAGGACAGGAGTAAAGCTAAGAGGTGATCCTGAGTTTACATGTGTCTGATCTGTCTGTGTACATGATGCCCCCAATACAAGGAGCAAATAAAAATAAAATATAAGTCTACAGTGACCTATAGGTAGTGGAGACATATTGCAGAGAAACTACCATGTATGGATGAGGTTTATATTTAAAGCAAATCAGATTAACCTGTTTTTCAAGGTAAATCTTATTCTAAAAGACATGCCCCGTGTGAGGCTTGAACTCACGACCTTCAGATTATGAGACTGACGCGCTGCCTACTGCGCCAACGAGGCCTGAAAAACAGTTCTCTGAGTGGATTTTCAAACACACACATGCTTTAACACGATCTCTCACTGCAACTACATGGGTGTGCAACTCAGATTACAGATTTCTGTAAAACAATTCTGCAAGATCCCATAAAGGAGCAAAGCAACTGGTTCTGATAATTAAAGATATTTTTAATGACAGACCTGAGAGAAAATGGTGAAATATTCCTCTAGGAAAGGTGCGTTTGAATAACAGCCTTGTGTGTTTTGCCGTTCGAAAATAAAGGGAAATTCCTGGGTTTTTAAGCATTGGTGGTTCAGTGGTAGAATTCTCGCCTGCCACGCACGCGAGGGCAAGTTGCGAACAGCTGTAACAGAAAATCAGCCAATAGGATTAAAGTATCTTTTTTTTTTTTCCAAGGTGTTCAAATGTTTGCTTAGTGCAGGTTCAAATCCCCACTGAGACAAATCTGAGATGTGATTTAGGCTATGATTGTGTTGTGATGAAACACATTGTTTAATATTGACTTTAATAGATTCCCTTTGTTGTTACCTTGTTTATTGAGAGTGAAGTACCTGAAGTACATGTATAAATCATTTTAGTTTAAAAATCTAATTTACTACTATTTACTAAGATCTGAATATGTCATTGATTTCCTTGTTTCGTATACAGATTAAATCATGCACACCTTCTAAAAAGTAATATAAAAGTTTGAAACCGCATTAAAATGTCCATGTTGGTGAACTGGCAGCAGTACATCTTAGCATTTTTATTCAGACCCCATAAAGCATATGAGACAGAAGGTTTTGGATATAAATGGCACATTTAAGTTTAATTCCAAGCAGTAAAAAAGACAATAAATTTCAATTCTTTCATGAAAATAGTTTAATTTACAAGCAAGTTATAATGGATGGTGGGTGGAAGTAGGGTGGTATAAGATAAAAAGCAGCATCAGAACATTCAGTGAAAGTTATAAATACAAGGTTAATTTAACATCCTCTTAAACCAGTGATTCCCAAAGTGGATCTCAGCAAAACTGAGGGAATAATTGACAAAGGACTGTAGGCTGTCCTTGCTATGCCCTGCAGTCACACTGTCACCTGATGCTTCCTCCTTTTGCAAGTTCTTAATAAGATACATTGTGTACCCTATATCATTCTCCAAAAGCCACCTGAAAGACTTCCCTTTATACTTCCCAAACTGCAGGATGTAGTCTCCCAGCACCTCCGTACAGTCTGAGGCATCCCCTCCTCTCCGACGGACCACAGCCAGAGCATTCTGCTGAACAAGGTCAGCCCGTATGGGGGCAGACTTGTCCTGCAGAGTGGAGTCCTCCTTAATTCTTCTGGCTTCCTTTGACGGCTCCTAGAGGAGAAATCCGAGTGGTCCCTTGCAGAACACAACACAGACTTTCCCCGGGAAGAACAACACTTTCTTGTGCATCTTTACCTAAAAGAAAATAATAGAATTTTAGATTCATTTTAATCAGATACAGTGAGAAGATATTTGTGAAAAAAATACCAGAATATTTCAGATCACATATTAATCCCACTCAAATAGAAATGGCCAATTAAATATTTTATAGCAGCAAAACTTCTATGATCTTCACTAAAAAGTTCAGAAGGCCAAAAAGACAATAGTTTTTCACACCTTTCTGATCTTCACCTACTCTGGGATCTAAGGGGGAGGAAGTGTGTGTGTATGTGTGTGTGTGTGTGTGTGTGTGTGTGTGTGTGTGTGTGTGTGTGTGTTTCTGTTCATCTAAGAGTCTGCCTGAGAACTAAAGGGTAAGAGGGTGGGGTGGGAGCAGCAGGAGGGGGAAAGCACAGCATGTGTGAGCAAGAATAGAGGGGGGAGTGAGAGGGGCAGTAGATGTGGGAAAAAAAACTGTGTGCCTAAGTGTATGAGTTTGGAGAGGGGCAAATGGGGCAGGAGAGGAGTTCCTATCAAATAATTGAGGAACAAAATGACATTTGATATTGTAGTTAAGACTTAATTTGACTCTGAAAGATAGTGTAACACCCATGGTCCTGATGAAAGTTTACTTTACTTGACCATTAAATAGATAACGTTTGTTTGTTAAATCAAGTTTGATAGTGTAATTTATCACGTTATTGCACCAACATTGTCTGACAGAGAAAATAAATAATAATAAATTGACCCTATAGTTTTAAATTTATGCCAAACAAAGTCTCTTACCTTTGATTAGTGAATACTGCGTGATGAGAATTCGAAGAAAGTAGATAGTGTCTTGTCTCCACCGCAGTTCGCTTTGAAGAAAAACTCGGGACAGCGCCATTAAGTCGTAGTGGCCAAAAGTATATTACATCCGTAGTGGTTTAGCACTACCATAGAGAATGAATGGGAAACGGTTTAGGGCTTTTAGCTAAACAATCCTCGACTGCGGCGCAGGAGGCCCGGGTTCGATGCCCGGCCAATGCAACAACAATTTTGGGGATTTCCTATGAGCTCCTTCCACAATATACCTCTTGCACTGCTGTCTGTTCTGTGTCTGGGCTCAAAAATGTTTTTTTTTTAGCCCTCAGTCCTGGCTCTCTCATTTGCTCTGCAGCGCTGCCTCAGCTCTGTCAGACCATTTAAACCAAAGGTTTATACTGTACACAATATGTCAAACAAAACTACACATATAACTAACAACTTGCATTATGAGGACCAAACTCACAACCTGTAGATGACAAAATAAACATAACCAATTATCAAATGTACAGAAGATCCCAGTTTGCACAGTAGGTGTCAGCTGGTGACTCATAATCCAAAGGTCGTGAGTTGGACCTCACTACACTAGTTACGGTGTGAGTCAACAAAGAGTAGTCCCTGGTTAAACACAGATACCTGTTGGAGTGATGATCTTGCCCTTGGAGGACACTAACCAAAATCACCTGCTTTCTATTCTGCAAGAGTTTGAGGGATCTCACACCTCAACAGAAGGGAAGGTAAGAAAGAGCAACATCTTATTAAAAACACCGTGAAGAGAAAATGGTAAAACACTTCAGTGACGTATGAATGTGCTTAAGATTTAAGCTCATTATTTTCAGTTTTCAAGAATGTCTTCTTACAAATTGGCAGAACGACTATATCATAGAAGGATCAAGGTTTTGTAAAAAAGCTATGTTTATTAGAGTAGTGACATTGCATCATCTTTTGTAAGGGCCAACAATTCTGAAAGATCTCACAAAGGAATGAAAGCAACTGATACCAAGCTGTCAAAGTATCTTAAAGTGAAGTAACAGAGAGAGAACGGTCAAATCTCCTCCAGGAGTGGTGTTTTAATAACAGGCTCATGTGTTGCCTTTTCTTCAGCGAAAAATCACAGAAAAAAACATATATGTCAAGCATTGGTGGTTCAGTGGTAGAATTCTCGCCTGCCACGCGGGAGGCCCGGGTTCGATTCCCGGCCAATGCAACACGGTTTTGGAAAAGGCCTTCATATGTACATAACGTCTTAATACAAAACATGCATGGCTTGTGGTTAGAAGGTTAAGCTTGAATGATTTAAAACAACTGAGTCTTCTACTTAGCGGTACACCATATCATATGTTAAAGCTATTTATCTGTGGAAATGTGTTATTTTCATGCGCACACTATCACGTAGTGTGTTGTTATCGCCAAGGCATTAGCTTAAAAAACAAAGGTACTCCTGGAGTCCATGTTGCTTGTCTGAATTGTTGCCAACTTGCATCTGGAACGGGGCGTCATTCCCAGGTCTGAGATCCAAAGAAAATGGAACATATACACATTCCTGTGTTCTGAAATAAGACAAACAAATAGAAAAGGATGATGCATTGGCCGGGAATCGAACCCGGGCCTCCCGCGTGGCAGGCGAGAATTCTACCACTGAACCACCAATGCTTACATGTCTTACAAATTTTCACTTTGCGGAACAATCATGCGGACTTGCAGGAGACAAATACACATATATTGTCTCTAGTCTTTTACCATTTTCTGTCAGCCAGTTCCCAGGCTAAGGGCGTGGTCAGACTGGCAATCCGTACCGTGCCTGAGGACGCTTCACCCCTATAGTTCAGCTTGTTTGACAAGTGTAACAGTTATGTACCTGTGACCATAGTCCTTGGCCATAGCACACGTCAGAGGTGTGTTTCTGCATGGTACAGTTCATGCACGAGCACAAGCATGCGGGTAAACAACGCTGACATCCTTCATTATGGAGAAATCCGAAGTGTTCTGTATCTGACTAATATGAATGCACACCTTTGAGATCTATGTGTCATCAACATCAAGACATTCTAAAACACATGCCCCGTGTGAGGCTCGAACTCACGACCTTCAGATTATGAGACTGACGCGCTGCCTACTGCGCCAACGAGGCCTGGAAAGCAAATCTCTGAATGGATTTTCAAACAAAAATAAGCTTTAATTAGCCTCTGCCCTAATTCAACACTCTTTAGTGGTCTGCGCTCTAAGAGGAAGGAGGAACATTTGATACACCTCTTGCTGCAGCTGTCTGTTTCATATGAGCTTAAAAGGGTTTTGATTCTATCAGGGTTCGCTTTGGCATTAAATCATCATGCGCTCCTTGCAAATATGTGCATTGAAGCAGATATTATTCACAATAACGCCAATAGGTGGCAGTAAAAGAAAAACTACAAGCAAAGATTATGGGAGCGTTTCAGATTCTGCAAACACCAGGAAGTCGTGAGTTGGGCATGTGTCACGAAAAATGAAAGCTATGCAAAAGGTTTATAAATAGAATAATAAAAAGTAGGTAACTGCAAGATAAAATACTGCAACAACACGACCAACCTCTGTCGTCATTTGATAAGTTGCTAGCAACAACAGCTAGACTCGCTACAGCGCCAGTGTGTGCTGTCCCAGCCTACACTGAATGAAGGGTTGAAGTCAAACATTTCCTAAACTTCTAATTAGATAATAAGATCCCAAGTGAAAATTCATCAGCTAGAAAATCCTGCAAAACTAAAAGGACAGCAGTAAAGCTAAGAGGTGATCCTGAGTTTACATGTGTCTGATCTGTCTGTGTACATGATGCCCCCAATACAAGGAGCAAATAAAAATAAAACATAAGTAGTTATATAGTGCAGTGTTTCCCACCGCTGCCTACTGTGCCAACAAGGCCTATTTTCAACCCAAATCCATTATTTTAAAATCCGAAGTATTCCCTGCAGCGTCAACAACACAAGCTCTGCACCTTAACTACCATTGTACCACTGTTTTAAACCTAAAGACCAAGTCAAATTCCTTGTATGCGTACAGTGGAGAAAAGGATGATGCATTGGCCGGGAATCGAACCCGGGCCTCCCGCGTGGCAGGCGAGAATTCTACCACTGAACCACCAATGCTTACATGTTCAAGGTCATTGCAATATGCAGCGCAACCCAAAGGTCATGGGAACTCCTCGGTTCAATACTGACTTGTGAATTGCGGTTTCATAAGTCAGTGTTGGAAAACATGTACTGCGCAGTGTTTCCCACTCGTCCAGGTATATCAACAGCCCCAAACGCCCTTTTTTCCGAAAGCCTCTCTCCCTCATTATGTCAAAAACATACATTAAAAGATAACTGTGGGTCCGCGAACGTGAGAGGCATTCATTGAACTGATTGTAGTTTACTTCATGTTCAAATCAAACCTGACTTTGCAATAGGCTGAAAGGAGAGCACCTGAATTTGCTTTTGTTTCAAAGTAAAATAAATAGTTTTATAATGAAAAAAGTAGCTCACTTTCTAAATCCCTTGCTGTTCTGTAAAATTTGCCTAGAAAACATTTTAATGCCTAAATCATAGCCTAAATCACATCTCAGATTTGTCTCAGTGGGGATTTGAACCTGCACTAAGCAAGCATTCGAACACCTTTGAAAAAAAAAAAAGATACTTTAATCCTATTGGCTGATTTTCTGTTACAGCTATTCGCAACTTGCCCCCGCGCCGGAGTCGAGAATTCTACCACTGAACCACCAATGCTTACATGTCTTACAAATTTTCACTTTGCGGAACAATCATGCGGACTTGCAGGAGACAAATACACATATATTGTCTCTAGTCTTTGAGGGAAGAGTGTAGTCTGGGTTCAAGGGGTGGATTTTAAAATAGAACAATAAATATGAATGTACAAACTCATAATTGTAAGACTCTCTCATGCAAGTCTGCACGATTGTTTCGCATAGTGACAATTTCTGTGAAAATACAGGGGGAAGAGCAACACAACAGACTTTCCCCAGTGAGGTATTTTACCATTTTCCATCTGTTGCTGTCAGCCAGTTCCCAGGCTAAGGGCGTGGTCAGACTGGCAATCCGTACCGTGCCTGAGGACGCTTCACCCCTAAAGTTCAGCTTGTTTGACAAGTGTAACCGTTATGTACCTGGGACCATAGTCCTTGGCCATGGCACACGTCAGAGGTGCGTTTCTGCATGGTACAGTTCATGCACGAGCACAAGCACAAGCACGCGGGTAAACAACGCTGCCATCCTTCATTATGGAGAAATCCGGAGTGTTCTGTATCTGACTAATATGAATGCACACCTTTCAGATCTGTGTCATCAACATCAAGACATTCTAAAACACATGCCCCGTGTGAGGCTCGAACTCACGACCTTCAGATTATGAGACTGACGCGCTGCCTACTGCGCCAACGAGGCCTGGAAAACAAATATCTGAATGGATTTTCAAACAAAAATAAGCTTTAATTAGCCTCTGCCCTAATTCAACACTCTTTAGTGGTCTGCGCTCTAAGAGGAAGGAGGAACATTTGATACACCTCTTGCTGCAGCTGTCTGTTTCATATGAGCTTAAAAGGGTTTTGTTTCTATCAGGGTTCGCTTTGGCATTAAATCATCATGCGCTCCTTGCAAATATGTGCATTGAAGCAGATATTATTCACAATAACACCAATAGGTGGCAGTAAAAGAAAAACTACAAGCAAAGATTATGGAGGCGTTTCAAATTCTGCAAACACCAGGAAGTCGTGAGTTGGACATGTGTCACGAAAAATGAAAGCTATGCAAAAGGTTTATAAATAGAATAATAAAAAGTAGGTAACTGCAAGATAAAATACTGCAACAACACGATCAACCTCCGTCGTCATTTGATAAGTTGCTAGCAACAACAGCTAGACTCGCTACAGCGCCAGTGTGTGCTGTCCCAGCCTACACTGAATGAAGGGTTGAAGTCAAACATTCCCTAAACTTCTAATTAGATAAGAAGATCCCAAGTGAAAATTCATCAGCTAGAAAATCCTGCAAAACTAAAAGGACAGGAGTAAAGCTAAGAGGTGATCCTGAGTTTACATGTGTCTGATCTGTCTGTGTACATGATGCCCCCAATACAAGGAGCAAATAAAAATAAAACATAAGTAGTTATATAGTGCAGTGTTTCCCACCGCTGCCTACTGTGCCAACAAGGCCTATTTTCAACCCAAATCCATTATTTTAAAATCCGAAGTATTCCCTGCAGCGTCAACAACACAAGCTCTGCACCTTAACTACCATTGTACCACTGTTTTAAACCTAAAGACCAAGTCAAATTCCTTGTATGCGTACAGTGGAGAAAAGGATGATGCATTGGCCGGGAATCGAACCCGGGCCTCCCGCGTGGCAGGCGAGAATTCTACCACTGAACCACCAATGCTTACATGTTCAAGGTCATTGCAATATGCAGCACAACCCAAAGGTCATGGGAACTCCTCGGTTGAATACTGACTTGTGAATTGCGGTTTCATAAGTCAGTGTTGGAAAACATGTACTGCGCAGTGTTTCCCACTCGTCCAGGTATATCAACAGCCCCAAACGCCCTTTTTTCCGAAAGCCTCTCTCCCTCATTATGTCAAAAACATACATTAAAAGATAACTGTGGGTCCGCGAACGTGAGAGGCATTCATTGAACTGATTGTAGTTTACTTCATGTTCAAATCAAACCTGACTTTGCAATAGGCTGAAAGGAGAGCACCTGAATTTGCTTTTGTTTCAAAGTAAAATAAATAGTTTTATAATGAAAAAAGTAGCTCACTTTCTAAATCCCTTGCTGTTCTGTAAAATTTGCCTAGAAAACATTTTAATGCCTAAATCATAGCCTAAATCACATCTCAGATTTGTCTCAGTGGGGATTTGAACCTGCACTAAGCAAGCATTCGAACACCTTTGAAAAAAAAAAAAGATACTTTAATCCTATTGGCTGATTTTCTGTTACAGCTATTCGCAACTTGCCCCCGCGCCGGAGTCGAGAATTCTACCACTGAACCACCAATGCTTACATGTCTTACAAATTTTCACTTTGCGGAACAATCATGCGGACTTGCAGGAGACAAATACACATATATTGTCTCTAGTCTTTGAGGGAAGAGTGTAGTCTGGGTTCAAGGGGTGGATTTTAAAATAGAACAATAAATATGAATGTACAAACTCATAATTGTAAGACTCTCTCATGCAAGTCTGCACGATTGTTTCGCATAGTGACAATTTCTGTGAAAATACTGCGGGAAGAGCAACACAACAGACTTTCCCCAGTGAGGTATTTTACCATTTTCCATCTGTTGCTGTCAGCCAGTTCCCAGGCTAAGGGCGTGGTCAGACTGGCAATCCGTACCGTGCCTGAGGACGCTTCACCCCTAAAGTTCAGCTTGTTTGACAAGTGTAACCGTTATGTACCTGGGACCATAGTCCTTGGCCATGGCACACGTCAGAGGTGCGTTTCTGCATGGTACAGTTCATGCACGAGCACAAGCACAAGCACGCGGGTAAACAACGCTGCCATCCTTCATTATGGAGAAATCCGGAGTGTTCTGTATCTGACTAATATGAATGCACACCTTTCAGATCTGTGTCATCAACATCAAGACATTCTAAAACACATGCCCCGTGTGAGGCTCGAACTCACGACCTTCAGATTATGAGACTGACGCGCTGCCTACTGCGCCAACGAGGCCTGGAAAACAAATATCTGAATGGATTTTCAAACAAAAATAAGCTTTAATTAGCCTCTGCCCTAATTCAACACTCTTTAGTGGTCTGCGCTCTAAGAGGAAGGAGGAACATTTGATACACCTCTTGCTGCAGCTGTCTGTTTCATATGAGCTTAAAAGGGTTTTGTTTCTATCAGGGTTCGCTTTGGCATTAAATCATCATGCGCTCCTTGCAAATATGTGCATTGAAGCAGATATTATTCACAATAACACCAATAGGTGGCAGTAAAAGAAAAACTACAAGCAAAGATTATGGAGGCGTTTCAAATTCTGCAAACACCAGGAAGTCGTGAGTTGGACATGTGTCACGAAAAATGCAAGCTATGCAAAAGGTTTATAAATAGAATAATAAAAAGTAGGTAACTGCAAGATAAAATACTGCAACAACACGATCAACCTCCGTCGTCATTTGATAAGTTGCTAGCAACAACAGCTAGACTCGCTACAGCGCCAGTGTGTGCTGTCCCAGCCTACACTGAATGAAGGGTTGAAGTCAAACATTCCCTAAACTTCTAATTAGATAAGAAGATCCCAAGTGAAAATTCATCAGCTAGAAAATCCTGCAAAACTAAAAGGACAGCAGTAAAGCTAAGAGGTGATCCTGAGTTTACATGTGTCTGATCTGTCTGTGTACATGATGCCCCCAATACAAGGAGCAAATAAAAATAAAACATAAGTAGTTATATAGTGCAGTGTTTCCCACCGCTGCCTACTGTGCCAACAAGGCCTATTTTCAACCCAAATCCATTATTTTAAAATCCGAAGTATTCCCTGCAGCGTCAACAACACAAGCTCTGCACCTTAACTACCATTGTACCACTGTTTTAAACCTAAAGACCAAGTCAAATTCCTTGTATGCGTACAGTGGAGAAAAGGATGATGCATTGGCCGGGAATCGAACCCGGGCCTCCCGCGCCTCAGTCGAGGATTGTTTAGCTAAAAGCCCTAAACCGTTTCCCATTCATTCTCTATGGTAGTGCTAAACCACTACGGATGTAATATACTTTTGGCCACTACGACTTAGTGGCGCTGTCCCGAGTTTTTCTTCAGAAGTCGCGCTTCCTCACAACCTGTCATTCAGAGCGAACTGCGGTGGAGACAAGACACTGTCTACTTTCTTCGAATTCTCATCACGCAGTATTCACTAATCAAAGGTAAGAGACTTTGTTTGGCATAAATTTAAAACTGTCAATTTATGGACTTATCACCCGAGGTTTTATAGCAGGTAGTTCGTTTATGTACAGGACTATGTGCAGGACTTTACCGGCTTTTCTCTGTCAGACAATATTGGTGCAATAACGTGATAAGTTACACTATCAAACTTGATTTAACAAACAAACGTTATCTATTTAATGGTCAAGTAAAGTCAACTTTTATCAGGACCATGGTGTTACACTATCTTTCAGAGTCAAGTTAAGTCTTAACTACAATATCAAATGTCATTTTGTTCCTCAATTATTTGATAGGAACTCCTCTCCTGCCCTATTTGCCCCTCTCCAAACTCATACACTTAAACTCAGGTGCTTAGGCACACACAGTTTTTTTCCCACATCTACTGCCCCTCTCACTCCCGCCTCTATTCTTGCTCACACATGCTGTGCTTTCCCCCTCCTGCTGCTCCCACCCCACCCTCTTACCCTTTAGTTCTCAGGCAGACTCTTAGATGTACAGACACACACACACACACACACACACACACACACACACACACACACACACACACACACACACACACACACACACACACACACTTCCTCCCCCTTAGATCCCAGAGTAGGTGAAGATCAAAAAGGTGTGAAAAACTATTGTCTTTTTGGCCTTCTGAACTTTTTAGTGAAGATCATAGAAGTTTTGCCGCTGTAAAATATTTAATTGGCCATTTCTATTTGAGTGGGATTAATATGTGATCTGAAATATTCTGGTATTTTTTTCCACAAATATCTTCTCACTGTATCTGATTGAAATAAATCTAAAATTCTATTATTTTCTTTTAGGTAAAGATGCACAAGAAAGTGTTGTTCTTCCCGGGGAAAGTCTGTGTTGTGTTCCGCAAGGGACCACTTGGATTTCTCCTCCAGGAGCCGTCAAAGGAAGCCAGAAGAATTAAGGAGGACTCCACTCTGCAGGACAAGTCTGCCCCCATACGGGCTGACCTTGTTCAGCAGAATGCTCTGGCTGTGGTCCGTCGGAGAGGAGGGGATGCCTCAGACCGTACGGAGGTGCTGGGAGACTACATCCTGCAGTTTGGGAAGTATAAAGGGAAGTCTTTCAGGTGGCTTTTGGAGAATGATATAGGGTACACAATGTATCTTATTAAGAACTTGCAAAAGGAGGAAGCATCAGGTGACAGTGTGACTGCAGGGCATAGCAAGAACAGCCTACAGTCCTTTGTCAATTATTCCCTCAGTTTTGCTGAGATCCAGTCTCTCCGAACCTATGAGGCAAGTGGAGGGGTTGTTATGGCAGCCTCATTGGAAGATGACCAGCTGGTTGGCTTTGGCACTCGTGCTAAGAGCACCTGGAAGGAGATTTGGGACAGCAGAGCTGATGGCTATGCAACCTTCATTTTGGGGAAGAGCTGTGTCCCAGGTACACGCATGTTCAAGCTGCAGCAGTACCTGCAGAAGAGGCAGCAATCTGCCTCTGCTTCCCCACCTGTCAAACATGCCTCAAGGGTCCCCAAACCCCTGGGTAAATTAATTCATTTATATTTGTATTTGCCATTTCTGATGACATGTGACTAATACTTTTAACTTATCCTAATTTGGGTAAACTTATTCTTTTTTTGTACCCTGTAATATTTGTCTGGACCACAGTGATGGATGAGGATGAAGAGCTTGAGAGTGCAATGATAAGCATGACATCCTCTAAACTACAAGTGCAGACCTGTAAGTACACTTTTATTACATTGACTGATTCTCAAAACTGACGGTGGCAAACTCTGTGTTGTATCTGATATCTGTTATTTCCCATTTTCTGTTTGTAACCAGTTGCTGCGTCAGCAGCATCCATACCAGCAGCTGCCATACCAGGAGTGTCCGCAGGAGCAAAGACAGGTTTTTAAATAATAGGTTTCAGGACTGGAGTACGATTCTTTTACATGATGAATTGCCCCCCAAAACTGAATCTCGACTTAAACTATTTCTTTGTGTTGTTTGTGTTCTGGCCATGTTCCGGCTGTGTTCCTTTAATAATACTGTTAGCTGGCGTTATAATAACTGTCCTAAGGACTATGAATTGATCACTGCCACGATGAATTGATTGCAAACACTATGAGGGTAAGTAAGCATTTTCTTTTCTATGCATGTTGTATTTAAAAAGTTAAATGCATGCTTGTTCATTAAGTCATAATGCTCTTCCTGCTTAGACTAGAGAGTAGTGATTAGTATTGTAAGTTAATTTGGTGTGTCTGTGACAATTTAACATTTAACATTTTTGAGAAGCAGGAAAAGTAAGCTTGACTGTTTGAGTTCCTACTAACAACAACTCTTGCATATTTTGTGAATTTTGAAATGACTGATTATTTTGTCTATTCTAGTTCCCTCCGCAACGCTGTCCAAACTTCTGCCCAAAACTACTACTACACTGCAGGCATCACAGGTTGAAGGTACAAATACTGTAATACTGTTCTTGTATCAGAATCAGAATCTAAACTAGCTTTATTAGCTAGGTATCTTTATACATAGAAGGAATTAGATTCCAGTACACTATGTTGTCTATGTACAAACAATAAACTAATATGTACAAGCCTACATAAGGCAAGAGATTGATGTCGGATAAGGAGGATAACGTGATTAAGTGTAAAATAATCACAATTTCATGAAATTAATGATGAGCTTTTTAACTTTCCTGTAGCTGCATCAGCCTCATCGGGTGTGAAAAGGAAGACACCTGTGCCCCTTCCACCAGAGCTGGCATTCCTAGTCAAGGAGACTGCTGGTCCCACAAAACCAGAGAGGCCTAAGTCAACTCCAGGTACAGGATGTTTCCATTTTAGTGTAGGGCTGATGTTCATATCTGCTTAATGCACAGCTAGCTGAGTATGATTTTCACAATCTCTTTTTTTTTGTCATCATGTCTTTATGTTTATAGCCTGTACAAATGTATAACAGAAAGACTGCACTCCTTTTTCAGAACCCAGCACAAGTGCTGCTCGCACCTCTGCACAAAATGAAAATAGACTTGAAGACTGTGCTGAAGATGGTAAGAACGTAGAGAATGTAAACATTCCCTCCATTTTCCTGACTCCTGACACTAACATGTTCTGTTAATTCTGCTTTAAACTATGCAACCTTTAATAATTATCTGAACCAAAATAATAATAATAATTATTTATGTTCTATTGTCTTTCTTTTTTTAAACCCTCGTTGACTCAGCTCAGCCCCCTGTTCCTGTTCCTGTTACTGTTCCTGTTCCTGTTCCTGTGCCTGGGCATGACCATGACATGAGCAGCTGGAGCTGTTCACAGCACCAGAAGCTCTGGATGAGGACAGAGCTTCAGGATCTCGGGCTGTGGCCTGGGTCTCGTCCAGTGCGTAATCCAGGGAACACAATTTCATTGTGGCGTCTTCCTCCACAACCTGAGCTGATAGAGTCGGTGGCTGAGCTCCCATCCCCCAACTTCTTTCAGCTCCACTCATTTTTCATTTGGAAACCTGAGAGTGACATCATGGTCAGGTTGAGGAACAATTACATCCTGCCCTGTCTCCATGGCTGTCCTCATCCACAGGTGGTCTCTGCAGGGGTGGGCAGGCCTCGGGTGATTGTCGGCACCAGTGGCCAATATTTTATCCTCTCCTCGCGACTCTGCTGCAAGGTCTGCCGAAAGAACTGGTTCGCTGACAGTCCGCGATGGCTGGAGAAACTGCCCAAGCGCTTCACCAACCTTCTGCCTGCAATCCTGACTTACAAGAAGGCCATTTGTAAGTCTGTCATGGATGAGCTGAGGCGCACTGGCAAGTCACCAACTGATATGGCCAACCAGGTGAATGAGCTCATGCACCTGAAGTATGAGCGAGCTCACCTGGCATACCTTCAAGCCATAGAGAATGTGAGAGATGGTGAGGCTGGAGTGTATGGTCAGAGGACCATTGGGCAGTTTCTAAGAAAAGACAACCAGCCACGCACTTTTGGGCCATATGACGAGCAACATGGCTGGGGTGGAGTCTCTGTGTCCGGTTTCTACCTGACTGACTGCCTGCTAGAGGAGTTTAAACGTCAAGAGCCAGCTATGTCCAGGCTCCTGCAGGGAACATTTGGGCATGTTTTCAGGTCTGACCACACCAGGAAAGTGGCAAGGAAGGTGACCTTGGCCTCTGGGGTGATGTCTAGTTATGCTGTAATGAATGAACACTGGCTCATTGTTTCCTGGGTGATGGTTCAGTCTGAGACTGAGAGGTCCTTGGAGGCAATGTACCAGGGGATGGCCAAGAGGTACAGCAATGCTGGAGTGGAAAAGGCAGGCTACCATTGGATGGACAGGTGAGCACAGCCATCTTCTGTTTTCAATCTCATTCAAACTGGCACAGTTTTCTGTAATTAAAAAAAATAATTTATTTATATTTAATTCAATTTAGTTTCTTAAATGTTTTTTTTAAATTCTTCTGTGTCTTTGTGCCTTACATTAGGGATTGCTGTGCTGCATTTAAGATCCCTGACTGCATCCTTGGTGAACATCTGCACTGGGATGCCTGGAAGACTACCCCGTCCATTGTTGCTGGAGCGACCTCCGGAAGGCAGTTGAACACCTGTGCCTCACGATCACATTATAACGACAACATTGTTGTGAAACTGGACTTGTTTCACTGTCTGAGGCGCTTTTCACGGGAGTGCACCTCTGAGCATCACCCTCTGTTCAGCACTTTCTGCCAGCTCCTCTCTGCTGCCTTCTGTGTTGTAGATCAGGAAGACCTAAAAAGGCTCCAGGATGCCTATAGGTTCTGTGGTATTCATCCAGCCAATCCCACTAAACAACACACACGGGAGCACTGCAGGATTAAAATACCCCATCCAACAGAGCTGCTGGACAGAGTGGAGAGAGTCCTGAGTCACTTTCACCTGGCGACGGACCCTAACAATGTCCCACTCTTTAAGCCATCCATGCTGAAGACATGGCGAATTCAGAGAGTGCACATTCTCCGTGGGTGCCTCAGTGACCCTGAACTCTCCGAGGGCATAATGTACAGGTACGGAGGAACTCTTCAGCTGAACCACGTACCTGGTGAAGGTGCCAAAGTCCCAATCTGGATCCCTGTCAGAGGTACATCACAGCAAGAGGGGTACCATTTCCACCAGGCTCACTGGGTCACTGGCACTCATGTCTCCCCTGAATTGTTCCAGGCCCAGGGCATGACAGGGGTAGCACGATGGAACTACCAGCGGCTGGTGGACCTTAAACAGCCAGGTGTCAACCTCCCTGCTGTCTTTGACCCAGCTTTAATGTGCGAGTTAAATGCTGCTTCCATGAGAGTGACAGGGCAGGAGAAGTATGCTGCATTTCTCCTCTCAGACAGGGACACTGGAGAGAGGTTTGGCCTTCAGTACAGAGAGCCGGGCTGCCGTCCAGTTCCACTGGACTGGGACAAACACAGAACTCTAAAGAGAGATGAGCCTGCCGCTCTTATGCCTCCGCCCCCCCTGCAGACACCTGCTGCTCCTGCTGAAGATAAAGCTCCAGACGTGGCACCCTCCTCCAGTCGGACACTGCCCTCTGGCGTGCCATTCCCTGGACCAGCACCATCAATCGGCCATCCACTCTCTGCTGGTGCACTGCCAAAGCAGGAGATGCCTCCAGAAGAAGTCCAGGATCCTCCAGCAGCAATGGGTATGTCAGAATCAGAAATAATTTATCAATCCCCACAGGAAATTCGAACATTACAGTTGCTCACCATATAGCAGTAGGAAAAACAGGAATATAAATATGAGTAAAATAAGAATTATACATAAGACTTAAAGCAATGAGTAAAACAATCAGTATATTGTATAAATAAAGCTATGTACAGAATAGATATGTCAAAACAAGTATGTGTAAACATATATTCACATAAAGTAAATATAATGATTTGGACATATTATTTAGCATCATATTGTACTGTAATAACATTATCAACTGAGGAACTATTGTTGCTTTATGTGTTCCAGAAATCTCACATGCCCTGCCGCTGCCTCTGAGTTCCTCACCAAGGAGTGCCCGCACTGGACCCATAAAAACTGGCGGAAGAGTTTTTGTGTTGGACCACACACGCTGGACAGCACCCATGAAAGTGGCTATTGACAGTTTGCTGCAGAAGCACCATGGAAAGAAGGACCGCCTGAAGCTTGTGGATCAAGATTACGCAGACATGGTCCATCAGTCAGCCACAGATCCAAACAGCTTGCTGCACCCCACAACCAGGCTGCACATATCTCGCTATGTGAAGCACCTGGCAAAACTTCTGAACACTAGTTCCTCCTTAAACACAAGCCAGGAAAAACTTCTGGACACTCAGCAGCTGTGGCACTCTTTAACAGAGGGGAGTGACACATCTAGTGTTCCTGTGGTCACCATGGAGGCAGCTGTTGTCAAGCCCCCTACACCTGCCCAGTCCACACCTCTAACCCAAGACTCCCTTGAGAAAATTGTGGAGGGCATCTTGGAAAAGCAGCAGCAGCAGCAGCAACAGCAACAACAGCAGCCCCAGCCAGAGCAGAAGAAAAGGCAGACGAAGACGTGTCTTGCCTGTGGACAGCCCAAGTCTCGATACGGGACTGATGGATCCTCCATCCACCATTTTTTCCAACAGGGGCCTGTGCGCTATTTCTATTGTTCAAAGAAGGTGCATCAAAGTTATGCTGCTGAGGGACTTTCAGATGCCCAGATGCCCTTTGAGCAGTTTGCAAGTACAGATTTCTTCCAGAGGGAGCTGGAGGAAACCAAAAAACGCGTGGAAGAGAAAGTGGAAAAAAAAAGGAAACGGCCAGACCCCCATCAAGCTGGCCGCCTCTGCAGATTCTGTCACCTGGAACTGAAACAGGGGCCGAACAGCCCACACATCCATTCGGGCTTCCCAGGAGTGGCAGGAAAATACATCTACTGCCCTTCTAAAGTATACTCTTTGTACCGCAATAAGGGAATGGCCAGAGAGATGAGCTGGAAAGAGTTTCATGCGTCTCCTTTCTATGAGGCAGAGAGACAAAGATGGGTGGATGAAAGGAAACAGTAAACTATTCAAAGTTTTTATATAATTATTGTTTTTTGTTCTGTGTAAATAAAAAAATATTTTTGAATAGATGTATGTATATATATAAATATGAAAGTGTTTACTTGTAAATATTGAAATTGGACTGCTCTTATATCTCTGTGTTTAAGACAGTGGTTCCCAAACTTTTTCTGTTTTTTTTTTCACTGGTTTAAGAGAATGTTAAATTAACCTTGTATTTATAACTTTCACTGAATGTTCTGATGCTGCTTTTTATCTTATACTACCCTACTTCCACCCACCATCCATTATAACTTGCTTGTAAATTAAACTATTTTCATGAAAAAATTGAAATTTATTGTCTTTTCTACTGCTTGGAATTAAAATAATATAGCTTCTTTTCAACTTAAATGTGCCATTTATATACAAAACCTTCTGTCTCATATGCTTTATGGGGTCTGAATAAATATGCTAAGATGTACTGCTGCCAGTTCACCAACATGGACATTTTAATGCGGTTTCAAACTTTTATATTACTTTTTAGAAGGTGTGCATGATTTAATCTGTACACAAAACAAGGAAATCAATGACATATTCAGATCTTAGTAAATAGTAGTAAATTAGATTTTTAAACTAAAATGATTTATACATGTACTTCAGGTACTTCACTCTCAATAAACAAGGTAACAACAAAGGGAATCTATTAAAGTCAATATTAAACAATGTGTTTCATCACAACACAATAGCCTAAATCACATCTCAGATTTGTCTCAGTGGGGATTTGAAGCAAGCATTCGAACACCTTTGAAAAAAAAAAAAGATACTTTAATCCTATTGGCTGATTTTCTGTTACAGCTATTCGCAACTTGCCCCCGCGCCGGAGTCGAGAATTCTACCACTGAACCACCAATGCTTACATGTCTTACAAATTTTCACTTTGCGGAACAATCATGCGGACTTGCAGGAGACAAATACACATATATTGTCTCTAGTCTTTGAGGGAAGAGTGTAGTCTGGGTTCAAGGGGTGGATTTTAAAATAGAACAATAAATATGAATGTACAAACTCATAATTGTAAGACTCTCTCATGCAAGTCTACACGATTGTTTCGCATAGTGACAATTTCTGTGAAAATACAGGGGTAAGAGCAACACAACAGACTTTCCCCAGTGAGGTATTTTACCATTTTCCATCTGTTGCTGTCAGCCAGTTCCCAGGCTAAGGGCGTGGTCAGACTGGCAATCCGTACCGTGCCTGAGGACGCTTCACCCCTAAAGTTCAGCTTGTTTGACAAGTGTAACCGTTATGTACCTGTGACCATAGTCCTTGGCCATGGCACACGTCAGAGGTGTGTTTCTGCATGGTACAGTTCATGCACGAGCACAAGCACAAGCACGCGGGTAAACAACGCTGCCATCCTTCATTATGGAGAAATCCGGAGTGTTCTGTATCTGACTAATATGAATGCACACCTTTCAGATCTGTGTCATCAACATCAAGACATTCTAAAACACATGCCCCGTGTGAGGCTCGAACTCACGACCTTCAGATTATGAGACTGACGCGCTGCCTACTGCGCCAACGAGGCCTGGAAAACAAATATCTGAATGGATTTTCAAACAAAAATAAGCTTTAATTAGCCTCTGCCCTAATTCAACACTCTTTAGTGGTCTGCGCTCTAAGAGGAAGGAGGAACATTTGATACACCTCTTGCTGCAGCTGTCTGTTTCATATGAGCTTAAAAGGGTTTTGTTTCTATCAGGGTTCGCTTTGGCATTAAATCATCATGCGCTCCTTGCAAATATGTGCATTGAAGCAGATATTATTCACAATAACGCCAATAGGTGGCAGTAAAAGAAAAACTACAAGCAAAGATTATGGAGGCGTTTCAGATTCTGCAAACACCAGGAAGTCGTGAGTTGGACATGTGTCACGAAAAATGAAAGCTATGCAAAAGGTTTATAAATAGAATAATAAAAAGTAGGTAACTGCAAGATAAAATACTGCAACAACACGACCAACCTCTGTCGTCATTTGATAAGTTGCTAGCAACAACAGCTAGACTCGCTACAGCGCCAGTGTGTGCTGTCCCAGCCTACACTGAATGAAGGGTTGAAGTCAAAAATTCCCTGAACTTCTAATTAGATAAGAAGATCCCAAGTGAAAATTCATCAGCTAGAAAATCCTGCAAAACTAAAAGGACAGCAGTAAAGCTCAGAGGTGATCCTGAGTTTACATGTGTCTGATCTGTCTGTGTACATGATGCCCCCAATACAAGGAGAAAATAAAAATAAAATATAAGTAGTTATATAGCACAGTGTTTCCCACTCGTCCAGGTAATAAAATATAACTCTTCTGTGACCTATAGGCACGGGGCTGCTTTTATGCTTCCTTGTTGACAGTTTTAAACCTAAAGACCAAGTCAAATTCCTTGTATGCGTACGGTGGAGAAAAGGATGTTGCATTGGCCGGGAATCGAACCCGGGCCTCCCGCGTGGCAGGCGAGAATTCTACCACTGAACCACCAATGCTTACATGTTCAAGGTCATTGCACTATGCAGCGCAAACCAAAGGTCATGGGAACTCCACGGTTCAATACTGACTTGTGAATTGCAGTTTCATAAGTCAGTGTTTGAAAACATGTACTGCGCAGTGTTTCCCACTCGTCCAGGTATATCAACAGCCCCAAACGCCCTTTTTTCCGAAAGCCTCTCTCCCTCATTATGTCAAAAACATACATTAAAAGATAACCGTGGGTCCGCGAAGGTGAGAGGGAGAGAGAGGAGAGCTATACGGGTGAGCGAGAGTCGGGGGAACGTGCCATTACGCATATAAGTGGACGGATAAGAAACAAAAAGTGAAATTGATCATCTGCTCCACAGTTTACATGTTAACCAGTGAAGTATGTGAACTATATGGCAGGCTGCTGTCTGTCCAACTGAGTGCTCCTCTGTCTGCGCGTCACCCTCACTGCTCTTATTAAAAACTGCTCATAAACCGTCTGAGCGTTTCAAATTCTGCAAACACCAGGAAGTCGTGAGTTGGACAGGTGTTACGAAAAATGCAAGCTATGCAAAAGGTTTATAAATAGAATAATAAAAGGTAGGTAATTGCAAGATAAAATACTGCAACAACACGATCAACCTCCGTCGTCATTTGATAAGTTGCTAGCAACAACAGCTAGACTCGCTACAGTGCCAGTGTGTGCTGTCCCAGCCTACACTGAATGAAGGGTTGAAGTCAAAAATTCCCTGAACTTCTAATTAGATAAGAAGATCCCAAGTGAAAATTCATCAGCTAGAAAATCCTGCAAAACTAAAAGGACAGCAGTAAAGCTCAGAGGTGATCCTGAGTTTACATGTGTCTGATCTGTCTGTGTACATGATGCCCCCAATACAAGGAGAAAATAAAAATAAAATATAAGTAGTTATATAGCACAGTGTTTCCCACTCGTCCAGGTAATAAAATATAACTCTTCTGTGACCTATAGGCACGGGGCTGCTTTTATGCTTCCTTGTTGACAGTTTTAAACCTAAAGACCAAGTCAAATTCCTTGTATGCGTACGGTGGAGAAAAGGATGTTGCATTGGCCGGGAATCGAACCCGGGCCTCCCGCGTGGCAGGCGAGAATTCTACCACTGAACCACCAATGCTTACATGTTCAAGGTCATCGCACTATGCAGCGCAAACCAAAGGTCATGGGAACTCCACGGTTCAATACTGACTTGTGAATTGCGGTTTCATAAGTCAGTGTTTGAAAACATGTACTGCGCAGTGTTTCCCACTCGTCCAGGTATATCAACAGCCCCAAACGCCCTTTTTTCCGACAGCCTCTCTCCCTCATTATGTCAAAAACATACATTAAAAGATAACCGTGGGTCCGCGAAGGTGAGAGGGAGAGAGAGGAGAGCTATACGGGTGAGCGAGAGTCGGGGGAACGTGCCATTACGCATATAAGTGGACGGATAAGAAACAAAAAGTGAAATTGATCATCTGCTCCACAGTTTACATGTTAACCAGTGAAGTATGTGAACTATATGGCAGGCTGCTGTCTGTCCAACTGAGTGCTCCTCTGTCTGCGCGTCACCCTCACTGCTCTTATTAAAAACTGCTCATAAACCGTCTGAACCTTCAGTGTGAGGTTTGATGTCTTTTGAAGAGTTCTTAAATCGTCTGATCTGCTGTTATTACGCAAAATATTTACAATACTGAACATTACAAGAATAAGAGAGGAGCGATAATCGTAACTAAAAGAGAAATATGACAGTATGCCACCAATGCACTTTATTGTTGACATTCATTGAGCTAATTGTAGTTTACTTCATGTTCAAATCAAACCTGACTTTGCAATAGGCTGAAAGGAGAGCACCTGTATTTATTTTTGCTTCAAAGTAAAATAAATAATTTTATAATGAAAAAAGTAGCTCGCTTTCTAAATCCCTTGCTGTTCTGTAAAATTTGCCTAGAAAACATTTTCACGGTCCGGGCCGTCAAAATCGAACCGAACCGTCAACCATGACCAAAAAACCGAGGTACGTATTGAACCGTGGGCTAACTGTATTGTTGCATCCCTAATGGGAACAGAGCTTTTTTTCTCTTATTAACATATTGTTTCCAGGTGACCGTTTCCTGCTCGTTCTCGTCTGAAAGAATATGTTCTTTGTAAAGTCTTTTCAATCTGCACTAAACAAAATATAAGCGCAACACTTGTGATTCTGCGCTAATTTTTCTTGTGTTGAAATCCTTGGAACTTTTCTTTGTACACAAAAGACATTCCTCTCAAATTGTGTTCACAAAATTGTTTAAATCTGTGTTATGGGGCACTTCTCCTTAATACATTTTATCATTCCAATCAAAAGGGTTTGAAATCTAGTAAAGATATATACAAAATTTTATTGCTCACTAAGGCAACTGTACGCACCTCCTCGTTAGTATAGTGGTGAGTATCCCCGCCTGTCACGCGGGAGACCGGGGTTCAATTCCCCGACGGGGAGTGTACATACCTTTTCCTCTGTTTGTCATTTGTCAAAACAATTTAAAAATTGACATCATTTTGCAGTACTGATTTTCCTAATATAAAGGAACAATTCAATAACAATAAAACAATCTTAACTATCATTGTGTAACCATTTGTGAACATAAAAGATACAATCTCCTTCTTGAGTATAAACATAGTAAGTTTCTACACTGAAAATAAATAATTTCAGGAAATCACATAACGCCTGTGAAAAACCTGTTGGGCTCAACTTTAAATCCTACAAGACTGATGCAAGAGCAATGAATTCACTTAAAGCAAATTCAAGTTAAAATTAAATAAAATCAAAGGTGATTTACCCTAAAGACTTTCTAATCTAATAAGAATAAAGAGCAGAGCATGTAGCATGTGGCAAAGTAAGGAGTGTAGCTATCTTTTCTAACTGCCGTTGTACAGCACCCTAGGTGACTGACAAAAAGACTTCCTTCCAAAATATAATAAGAATAAAAAAGGATGTTGCATTGGCCGGGAATCGAACCCGGGCCTCCCGCGTGGCAGGCGAGAATTCTACCACTGAACCACCAATGCTTACATGCCATACATATTTTCACTATTCGGAAAAATCATGCGGACTTGCATGAGAGTTTCACAAAACCATACGTAGAGTCTGGAGGAGACTCTGCCAGCATTAGGCCCAGGCCGTGTCAATGTTTCCAACTCGTGGCCGCACTTAAATGAATGTCATGGAACGTCTACATTGACAGTCTTACTTGACTACCTTGTTCATATTGCAGCCTAGTGGACATGCAGATAACAATTTTTAATTCTCTGTCTGAACCATACTCTCTCAGTCACTGACATAGGAGCTACAATCAACCTACAAAAAGTGCGGAGCTCCTGGGAATTCAAGTACTGAACTGTTTTGAATACATAGTACAGAAAAGATAAAAAACATTCCAGTATATCGTGCAACACCAGTGTAGTGCGCATGTCTGTGAATGTGTATGAGGAGCTCTTGCTTATTTCTAAAATAGAAAAGGATGTTGCATTGGCCGGGAATCAAACCCGGGCCTCCCAGGCGAGAATTCTACCACTGAACCACTAATGCTACCTGTCAAATCTAGTTTTCATTTTACGAGAAAAATCATGAGGACTTGCAAGAGAGAGATGATCGACTTACCCCCTTGAGCCACATTGTCGCTGTGCAGCAGCAGGAGCAAATATTGGTCCTTGACATTAGACATATGGCCACAGGAGCCAGGGACCACGCTCTCAACCCTCCAGTTGAGAGACGGTCAACCTTACCCTTTGAGCCACATTGTCCCTGCTCAGCAGCAGAAGTAAGAATAGGTTAAGTGTTTTTGACCCAACACTCATCGAACATGCAGCTGCAGGATCAAGGGACCGAATCCTCGACCCTCCAGTCGAGAGACAATCGACCTTTTCCTTCAGCCACATCATCCACAAAATGTTACTGTTTGTGTGCCATGAGTGCACTGTGAAGTCCACTCAATAGTTAATTGAGATTTTAGGTGACTCACAAAAAGACTTCCTTCCAAAATATAATAAGAATAAAAAAGGATGTTGCATTGGCCGGGAATCGAACCCGGGCCTCCCGCGTGGCAGGCGAGAATTCTACCACTGAACCACCAATGCTTACATACCAATCTAATTTTAAATTTTTGGAAAAATCAGGAGGACTTGCAGGAGCCGGAGACCGAACCCTCGACCTTCCAGTCGAGAGACGATCTATCCCTGCCACGTTATCAGCCACATTGTTGCTGTGCAGCAGCGGGAGCAAAACCTGGTCCTGGACATCAGACATGCGACCACAGGAGCGAGGGACCAAGCTCTCGACCCTCCGATCGAGAGACGGTCAACCTTACCCTTTAAGCCACATTGTCCCTGCTCAGCAGCGGGAGCAAAACCTGGTCTAGTGACCTGCCCCAGCACATATAAGTCATGCTACTGCAGGAGACAGGGACCAAGCTCTCAACTCACCTGTCGAGAGTAAGACTAGGTCTAGTATTTTTAACCGAGCACTCATCGAACACGCGGCTGCAGGATGAGGGGACCGAACCCTCGACCCTCCAGTCGGGAGACGATCGACTTTACCCCTTGACCCACATTGTCGCTGTGCAGCAGTGGGGGCAAAACCTAGTCTAGTGACCTGCCCCAGCACACATAAGACATGCTACTGCAGGAGACAGGGACCAAGCTCTCGACTCACCCGTCGAGAGTAAGACTAGGTCTAGTGTTTTTGACCGAGCACTCATCAAACATGCAGCTGCAGGATCAGGGGACCGAACCCTCGACCCTCCAGTCGGGAGACGATCAACTTTACCCCTTGAGCCACACATTGTCGATGTGTAGCAGCGGGAGCAAAACCTGGTCCTGGACATCAGTCATGCAGCCACAGGAGCCAGGGACCAAGCTCTCGACCCTCCGATCGAGAGATGGTCAACCTTACCCTTTAAGCCACATTGTCCCTGCTCAGCAGCAGAAGTAAGAATAGGTCAAGTGTTTTTGACCCAAGACTCATCGAACATGCGGCTGCAGGATCAGGGGACCGAACCCTCGACCCTCCAGTCGAGAGACAATCAACCTTTTCCTTCAGCCAAATCATCCACAAAATGTTACTGTTTGTGTGCCATGAGTGCACTGTGAAGTCCACTCAATAGTTAATTGAGATTTTAGGTGACTCAAAAAGACTTCCTTCCAAACTATAATAAGAATAAAAAAGGATGTTGCATTGGCCGGGAATTGAACCCGGGCCTCCCACGCCGCAGTCGAGAATTGTTTAGCTAAAAGCCCTGAACCGTTTCCCATTCATTCTCTATGGTAGTGCTAAACCACTACGGATGTAATATACTTTTGGCCACTACGACTTAGTGGCGCTGTCCCGAGTTTTTCTTCAGAAGTCGCGTGCCCTCAGAACCTGTCATTCAGAGCGAACTGCGGTGGAGACAAGACACTATCTACTTTCTTCGAATTCTCATCACGCAGTATTCACTAATCAAAGGTAAGAGACTTTGTTTGGCATAAATTTAAAACTATACGGTCAATTTATCATTATTTATTTTCTCTGTCAGACAATATTGGTGCAATAACGTGATAAATTACACTATCAAACTTGATTTAACAAACAAACGTTATCTATTTAATGGTCAAGTAAAGTAAACTTTTATCAGGACCATGGGTGTTACACTATCTTTCAGAGTCAAATTAAGTCTTAACTACAATATCAAATGTCATTTTGTTCCTCAATTATTTGATAGGAACTCCTCTCCTGCCCCATTTGCCCCTCTCCAAACTCATACACTTAAACTCATACACTTAGGCACACAGTTTTTTTTCCCACATCTACTGCCCCTCTCACTCCCCCCTCTATTCTTGCTCACACATGCTGTGCTTTCCCCCTCCTGCTGCTCCCACCCCACCGTCTTACCCTTTAGTTCTCAGGCAGACTCTCAGATGTACAGAAACACGCACACACGCGCGCGCGCACGCGCGCACACACACACACACACACACACACACACACACACACACACACACACACACACACACTTCCTCCCCCTTAGATCCCAGAGTAGATGAAGATCAGAAAGGTGTGAAAAACTATTGTCTTTTTGACCTTCTGAACTTTTTAGTGAAGATCATAGAAGTTTTGCTGCTATAAAATATTTAATTGGCCATTTCTATTTGAGTGGGATTAATATGTGATCTGAAATATTCTGGTATTTTTTTCACAAATATCTTCTCACTGTATCTGATTAAAATGAATCTAAAATTCTATTATTTTCTTTTAGGTAAAGATGCACATGAAAGTGTTGTTCTTCCCAGGGAAAGTCTGTGTTGTGTTCTGCAAGGGACCACTCGGATTTCTCCTCTAGGAGCCGTCAAAGGAAGCCAGAAGAATTAAGGAGGACTCCACTCTGCAGGACAAGTCTGCCCCCATACGGGCTGACCTTGTTCAGCAGAATGCTCTGGCTGTGGTCCGTCGGAGAGGAGGGGATGCCTCAGACCGTACGGAGGTGCTGGGAGACTACATCCTGCAGTTTGGGAAGTATAAAGGGAAGTCTTTCAGGTGGCTTTTGGAGAATGATATAGGGTAGACAATGTATCTTATTAAGAACTTGCAAAAGGAGGAAGCATCAGGTGACAGTGTGACTGCAGGGCATAGCAAGGACAGCCTACAGTCCTTTGTCAATTATTCCCTCAGTTTTGCTGAGATCCAGTCTCTCTGAACCTATGAGGCAAGTGGTTATGGCAGCCTCATTGGAAGATGACCAGCTGGTTGGCTTTGGCACTCGTGCTAAGAGCACCTGGAAGGAGATTTGGGACGGCAGAGCTGATGGCTATATAGCTGTTAATATAATTTTTTTTAATGAAAATCTGCTTTTAAGATTTATAGTTTCAGTCCTACAAGTTTTTAATGATTGGTGTGGGCTTTGTTTTGTGTTACAGATCTGCTTTAATCTGGGGTGCCTCTGTCTGCTTCAGCTGCCTCTCTAAGTTCATTTTAAATGTTCACCTTTGATCTGTACTTTGTCTTGTTTGAGGCAACTGCAGAAAAAACTCTCACACATGTAGCATGTGGCAAAGTAAGGAGTGTAGCTATCTTTTCTAACTGCCGTTGTACAGCACCCTAGGTGACTGACAAAAAGACTTCCTTCCAAAATATAATAAGAATAAAAAAGGATGTTGCATTGGCCGGGAATCGAACCCGGGCCTCCCGCGTGGCAGGCGAGAATTCTACCACTGAACCACCAATGCTTACACATCAAACCAATTTGAAATTTTCGGAAAAATCGGGAGGAATTGCAGGAGCCCGAACCCTCGACCTTCCAGTCGAGAGACGATCTATCCCTGCCACGTTGTCAGCAAGAGTAAAGCCAGTTCAAGTGTCTTGACCGGGGACCATCAGACATGCGGCCACGGGAGGAATTGCAGGAACCCGAACCCTCGACCTTCCAGTCGAGAGACGATCTATCCCTGCCACGTTGTCAGCAAGAGTAAAGCCAGTTCAAGTGTCTTGACCGGGGACCATCAGACATGCGGCCACAGGAGAAGAGGAGCGAACCCTCGACTCTCCGGTCGCGAGACAATCGACCTTCCCCCTTGAGCCACATTGTCGCTGTGCAGCAGCGGGAGCAAAGCCTGGTCCTTGACATCAGACATGCGACCACAGGAGCCAGGGACCAAGCTCTCGACCCTCCAATCGAGAGACGGTCAACCTTACCCTTTAAGCCACATTGTCCCTGCTCAGCAGCGGGAGCAAAACCTGGTCTAGTGACCTGGTTTTAGCTGTCTTGACCGGTCTGGTCCTGGACATCAGACATCCGGCCACAGGAGCCAGGGTTCTGGACATCAGACATACGGCCACAGGAGCCAGGGACCAAGCTCTCAACCCTCCAGTCGAGAGACGGTCAACCTTACCCTTTAAGCCACATTGTCCCTGCTCAGCAGCGGGAGCAAAACCTGGTCTAGTGACGATCGACTTTACCCCTTGAGCCACATTGTCGCTGTGCAGCAGTGGGAGCAAAGCCTGGTCCTTGACATCAGACATGCGACCACAGGAGCCAGGGACCAAGCTCTCGACCCTCCGATCGAGAGACGGTCAACCATACCCTTTAAGCCACATTGTCCCTGCTCAGCAGCGGGAGCAAAACCTGGTCTAGTGACCTGCCCCAGCACATATAAGACATGCTGCTGCAGGAGACAGGGAGCAAGCTCTCGACTCACCCGTCGAGAGTAAGACTAGGTCTAGTGTTTTTGACCAAGCACTCATCGAACATGCGGCTGCAGGATCAGGGGACCGAACCCTCGACCCTCCAGTCGGGAGACGATCAACTTTACCCCTTGAGCCACATTGTTGCTGTGCAGCAGTGGGAGCAAAACCTGGTCCTGGACATCAGTCATGCAGCCACAGGAGCGAGGGACCAAGCTCTCGACCCTCCGATCGAGAGATGGTCAACCTTACCCTTTAAGCCACATTGTCCCTGCTCAGCAGCAGAAGTAAGAATAGGTTAAGTGTTTTTGACCCAACACTCACCGAACATGCGGCTGCAGGATCAGGGGACCGAACCCTCGACCCTCCAGTCGAGAGACAATCAACCTTTTCCTTCAGCCACATCATCCACAAAATGTTACTGTTTGTGTGCCATGAGTGCACTGTGAAGTCCACTCAATAGTTAATTGAGATTTTAGGTGACTCAAAAAGACTTCCTTCCAAACTATAAGAATAAAAAAGGATGTTGCATTGGCCGGGAATCGAACCCGGGCCTCCCGCGTGGCAGGCGAGAATTCTACCACTGAACCACCAATGCTTACATAGCAAACGAATTTTAAATTTAAAAAAAAAATCAGGAGGACTTGCAGGAGCCGGAAACCGAACCCTCGACCTTCCAGTTGAGAGACGATCTACCCCTGCCACGTTGTCAGCAAGAGCAAAGCCAGTTCAAGTGTCTTGACCGGGGACCATCAGACATGCGGCCACAGGAGAAGAGGAGCGAACCCTCGACCCTCCGGTCGCGAAACGATCAACTTTCCCCCCCTTGAGCCACAATGTCGCTGTGCAGCAGCGGGAGCAAAGCCTGGTCCAGGACATCAGACATGTGACCACAGGAGCCAGGGACCAAGCTCTCGACCCTCCGGTCGAGAGACGGTCAACCTTACCCTTAAAGCCACATTGTCCCTGCTCAGCAGCAGGAGCAAAACCTGGTCTAGTGACCTGGTTTTAGCTGTCTTGACCGGTCTGGTCCTGGACATCAGACATCCGGCCACAGGAGCCAGGGTTCTGGACATCAGACATGCGGCCACAGGAGCCAGGGACCAAGCTCTCAACCCTCCAGTCGAGAGACGGTCAACCTTACCCTTAAAGCCACATTGTCCCTGCTCAGCAGCGGGAGCAAAACTTGGTCGAGTGACCTGCCCCAGCACACATAAGACATACTACCGCAGGAGCCAGGTACCAAGCTCTCGACTCACCAGTCGAGAATAATACTAGGTCTAGTGTTTTTGACGGAGCACTCATCGAACACGCGGCTGCAGGATAAGGGGACCGAACCCTCGACCCTCCAGTCGGGAGACGATCGACTTTACCCCTTGAGCCACATTGTCGCTGTGCAGCAGTGGTAGCAAAACCTGGTCTAGTGACCTGCCCCAGTACACATAAGACATGCTACTGCAGGAGACAGGGACCAAGCTCTCGACTCACCCGTCGAGAGTAAGACTAGGTCTAGTGTTTTTGACCAAGCACTCATCGAACATGCGGCTGCAGGATCAGGGGACCGAACCCTCGACCCTCCAGTCGGAAGACGATCGACTTTACCCCTTGAGCCACATTGTCGCTGTGCAGCAGTGGGAGCAAAACCTGGTCCTGGACATCAGTCATGCAGCCACAGGAGCCAGGGACCAAGCTCTCGACCCTCCGATCGAGAGATGGTCAACCTTACCCTTTAAGCCACATTGTCCCTGCTCAGCAGCAGAAGTAAGAATAGGTCAAGTGTTTTTGACCCAACACTCATCGAACATGCGGCTGCAGGATCAGGGGACCGAACCCTCGACCCTCCAGTCGAGAGACAATCGACCTTTTCCTTCAGCCACATCATCCACAAAATGTTACTGTTTGTGTGCCATGAGTGCACTGTGAAGTCCACTCAATAGTTAATTGAGATTTTAGGTGACTCAAAAAGACTTCCTTCCAAACTATAATAAGAATAAAAAAGGATGTTGCATTGGCCGGGAATCGAACCCGGGCCTCCCGCGTGGCAGGCGAGAATTCTACCACTGAACCACCAATGCTTACATAGCAAGTGAATTTTAAATTAAAAAAAAAATCAGGAGGACTTGCAGGAGCCGGAAACCGAACCCTCGACCTTCCAGTCGAGAGACGATCTACCCCTGCCACGTTGTCAGCAAGAGCAAAGCCATGGTCACCTACAGGAACACCACAGAAATGCAATCAAAATACTTCACTTTATTTATCAGAGGATGTACTGTATGCAAAGTAGAATCTTTTTTCGCTGTAATTCCTCAAAAAGTTTCTTTCCCTTCTCTCTGTTTGCCTGTACATGACCTTTTAGTGCTGTAAAAGATGCTACAGTAAATCCTGGATCAGCTGTGCAGATGGTGTGACTGTGTGGTAAAGCTTTGTTAAAGTTGTCACGCACATACTCATATGCCTTTGGAGAGTAAAAGTGCAGTGTGGTGGCAAACTGCTTATAAAATATAAAATAGTATTTTATTGGGGAGGTGCCCCAATCAAAGCGTCCTACAGAGTATCAGCAGCTTTAGAGGGAGGAGACGAGCGCATTAATGGAGAGGAGCGCACCGGAGGGGGCGAGACGCACAACCTGAGAAAAAGGAAATGCTGAAAAGAGGGAAATAGGAAGAAATAAATATAAATGTTGAAATTCTTTTGAATGCAGAGGCTGTGAATGTTCAGTTTTCTTTGGCTATAAAAAGGCAACAATAGCCTGTAGTTTAATCCTGGTGTTTCTCTTCGTTAACGATTATTGAAGCGAAATCAAAAATAAATGCATGACATTTGAAACATATTAACATGTGTGGGGGAAAACACGATCTTTATGTCTTCTTTGATTGTGCCTATGTCTCCTCCTAACTACAATAACAGCAGCATGTTGTGTGTAACACTGGTCTCCTGCATTAACACCTTCCTTTCAAAGGTGTTAAATACAGACACAGTCACAATCACCGAAACATTTTTTAGTACAAATTCTGAATGAGCTTCATTAAATTTACAATATGATCAACTTGTGACTGTTGAATTGGTGTGTGTGGAAGACAATGCAGAACATTTATCACGTTTAAGCAGCATGATGCTCAGTTAATATTACCGTACCTGCTGTTACGTTACATTACGTGGAAGGTTATCCACTGTAACAATTGATTTCATCTCACACTGATTTTAGGTGACTCACTAAAAGACTTCCTTCCGAAATATAATAAGAATAAAAAAGGATGTTGCATTGGCCGGGAATCGAACCCGGGCCTCCCGCGTGGCAGGCGAGAATTCTACCACTGAACCACCAATGCTTACATAGCAAGTGAATTTTAAATTAAAAAAAAAATCAGGAGGACTTGCAGGAGCCGGAAACCGAACCCTCGACCTTCCAGTCGAGAGACGATCTACCCCTGCCACGTTGTCAGCAAGAGCAAAGCCAGTTAAAGTGTCTTGACCGGGGACCATCAGACATGCGGCCACAGGAGAAGAGGAGCGAACCCTCGACTCTCCGGTCGCGAGACAATCGACTTTCCCCCCCTTGAGCCACAATGTCGCTGTGCAGCAGCGGGAGCAAAGCCTGGTCCTGGACATCAGACATGCGACCACAGGAGCCAGGGACCAAGCTCTCGACCCTCCAGTCGAGAGACGGTCAACCTTACCCTTCAAGACACATTGTCCCTGCTCAGCAGCAGGAGCAAAACCTGATCTAGTGACCTAGTTTTAGCTGTCTTGACCGGTCTGGTCCTGGACATCAGACATCCGGCCAGAAGGAGCCAGGGTTCTGGACATCAGACATATGGCCACAGGAGCCAGGGACCAAGCCCTCAACCCTCCAGTCGAGAGACGGTCAACCTTACCCTTAAAGCCACATTGTCCCTGCTCAGCAGCGGGAGCAAAACCTGGTCTAGTGACCTGCCCCAGCACACATAAGACATACTACCGCAGGAGCCAGGTACCAAGCTCTCGACTCACCAGTCGAGAATAATACTAGGTCTAGTGTTTTTGACGGAGCACTCATCGAACACGCGGCTGCAGGATCAGGGGAGCGAACCCTCGACCCTCCAGTCGGGAGACGATCGACTTTACCCCTTGAGCCACATTGTCGCTGTGCAGCAGTGGGAGCAAAACCTGGTCCTGGACATCAGTCATGCAGCCACAGGAGCGAGGGACCACGCTCTCAACCCTCCGGTCGAGAGATGGTCAACCTTACCCTTTAAGCCACATTGTCCCTGCTCAGCAGCAGAAGTAAGAATAGGTCAAGTGTTTTTGACCCAACACTCATTGAACATGCGGCTGCAGGATCAGGGGACCGAACCCTCGACCCTCCAGTCGAGAGACAATCGACCTTTTCCTTCAGCCACATCATCCACAAAATGTTACTGTTTGTGTGCCATGAGTGCACTGTGAAGTCCACTCAATAGCTAATTGAGATTTTAGGTGACTCCAAAAGACTTCCTTCCTTTACATTTTAAGAAGGATTATAAATTGTTACTAAAATTACTTTGATGCCGATGGCGGTTACAATAACACGGTCCAATCATATGAGAGATAATTTTACCTTTGAGTCCTATGTGAAGGTGTTCTCTTCAGAATCAGCACTGCAAAGACAAGATGATGGCGTCCACCTTCACAACCTGCTGCTTAAGTCTGGCTGCATCATGGTCACCTACAGGAACACCACAGAAATGCAATCAAAATACTTCACTTTATTTATCAGAGGATGTACTGTATGCAAAGTAGAATCTTTTTTCGCTGTAATTCCTCAAAAAGTTTCTTTCCCTTCTCTCTGTTTGCCTGTACATGACCTTTTAGTGCTGTAAAAGATGCTACAGTAAATCCTGGATCAGCTGTGCAGATGGTGTGACTGTGTGGTAAAGCTTTGTTAAAGTTGTCACGCACATACTCATATGCCTTTGGAGAGTAAAAGTGCAGTGTGGTGGCAAACTGCTTATAAAATATAAAATAGTATTTTATTGGGGAGGTGCCCCAATCAAAGCGTCCTACAGAGTATCAGCAGCTTTAGAGGGAGGAGACGAGCACATTAATGGAGAGGAGCGCACCGGAGGGGGCGAGACGCACAACCTGAGAAAAAGGAAATGCCGAAAAGAGGGAAATAGGAAGAAATAAATATAAATGTTGAAATTCTTTTGAATGCAGAGGCTGTGAATGTTCAGAATGTTTTCTTTGGCTATAAAAAGGCAACAATAGCCTGTAGTTTAATCCTGGTGTTTCTCTTCGTTAACGATTATTGAAGCGAAATCAAAAATAAATGCATGACATTTGAAACATATTAACATGTGTGGGGGAAAACACGATCTTTATGTCTTCTTTGATTGTGCCTATGTCTCCTCCTAACTACAATAACAGCAGCATGTTGTGTGTAACACTGGTCTCCTGCATTAACACCTTCCTTTCAAAGGTGTTAAATACAGACACAGTCACAATCACCGAAACATTTTTTAGTGCAAATTCTGAATGAGCTTCATTAAATTTACAATATGATCAACTTGTGACTGTTGAATTGGTGTGTGTGGAAGACAATGCAGAACATTTATCACGTTTAAGCAGCATGATGCTCAGTTAATATTACCGTACCTGCTGTTACGTTACATTACGTGGAAGGTTATCCACTGTAACAATTGATTTCATTTCACACTGATTTTAGGTGACTCACTAAAAGACTTCCTTCCGAAATATAATAAGAATAAAAAAGGATGTTGCATTGGCCGGGAATCGAACCCGGGCCTCCCGCGTGGCAGGCGAGAATTCTACCACTGAACCACCAATGCTTACATACCTCAGTGTTCCCTTAGGCGGTTCTTCACTGTGACTGTGACAACATGGACAGCAAACATATGCAACGCAGCAGCCGGTTCACGTCATGAAAATTGTCACAAAATGTGTTTTTTTTCCTGCAGCTATGAATAGAGGCGGTAAACCACACCATGCATAAGAAATGAATGAACAAGCGGGACCAGGCTAAAAAAAAAAAAACTCTGCGCCCAACGTGGGGCTCGAACCCACGACCCTGAGATTAAGAGTCTCATGCTCTACCGACTGAGCTAGCCGGGCTTGTTTTAAACATGAAATGTTCCCTTTATATAACGTCTCATCACCCTCACCTAAGTATTGTTGATAAAAATCGTCTGAGATGTGTTATCTGCATTGGAAAGCATGCATGCAAGCTTCTTCCATAAATGTGTTGTATTTGATTCTTTACCAATCGATAATCTAAAATAACTGTAGGTACTGTAGACCAGGGGTTCCCAAACTTTTCAGGTCAAGACCCCCAAAATAAGGGTGACAGAAACTGGGGACCCCCAACTGTTCTTTAAGGTGGTTCATTAGGCATATAATGTAGCGACGGCCACGCACACACTAATAAACCTATCCAAAAACTAGGAACACAAAATAATAAAACAGCCTAAAAACGGACTTCCGGTTAGCTGATGGAGTAGTTGGACGCACGTGAAATCGCTCTCCCAGACGTATTGAGGAATACCCTCCCTAGAACTCGAAAAAACGATACTTAACAGTTTGGTTATAGATGAGTGGGAGACGGATCACAAAAGGCCTTAAAGAAGAAAAAATGCCGAAATATCAGGATAAAAGTTCCTCGGCGGTGAAAGCTAACACCGTAGCAGATCAAGCTAGTACCGGCAGCGCAGCTAAAGGTGCAAGCGGGCAGAAAATCCCAGGCTCAAGCTTAGACCCCGAAAATATACTTACAGCGATACAAGACCGAAAGGATGACCTAAAGGGGGATAACGATAACTTGAGAAAAGAGCTTAATCAGGTGGGACAAGAAATCAAGAGAAAACTAGACGGCCTTTCAACGGAGATGCAGGGTCCGTCTGACCGAGTTGGCGAAACGGAGACACGGGTGGAGCAGGTGGAGGAGTGGGCTTCGGAGGCGACGGAGGCACTCTGCACCTGCCTGGAACAGCAAAAGGCCCTGCAGCGAAAACTAACAGACCTAGAGTCCGCAAAGAGTATATTGGAATAAAGAAAGTATATTGGAATAAAGAAAGTCCTGAAGGAAAAAGGGATCCGCTTTCAAACACCGTACACGAGCATGCGGATTCACTGGAACACTGGACCCCGAACGTACGCAAGTGCCCAGGAGGTGCTGCGGGATCTAAAGAAGCGAGGTTTTCCCGTGGAGGAGCCGATGAACAAAAATATTAGCGAGACGACTCAGGTCACAACAAATGCAACAGTCAATACACAAGATCAGAGACCCGGTAACCAATAAAATAACCTATGAACCGCAAGAAGTTCAAGAAATCTTTAAAGACTATTACAAAACCCTGTACTCACAGTCTGAGGTTGTAGAGGAAGAACAAATAAAACAGTTCCTATTATCGTTAGATCTACCCTCAATAGGAAAAACACAAAATGATAATTTAACTGCACCCATAACAAGAAAATAATTGGACATAGCGATCAGAAAACTGAAAACAAATAAATGCCCTGGGAGTGACGGCTTTCCGAATGAGTGGTACAGGATATTTAAGGAAGATCTCGCGTCTGTAATGCTAGACTCTTTCAACTGGACACTCAATAAAGCAATGACACCACCTTCATGGAAAGAAGCTGTGATATCTGTCATCCCTAAAGAAGGTAAGAATAGAGAATGTTGCGGATCCTACCGTCCAATCTCTATTCTAAACGTAGATTATAAATTATTTACATCAATAATCTCAGCTAGAATGGAACACTTTTTGCCTGATTTAATAGACGAGGACCAGACCGGATTTATAAAAGGACGACAAACACAGGATAACATCAGGAGAACCCTTCATATTATTGATCAAGTAAACAAACAAAAATTGACAGCAGCCCTGATAAGTCTTGATGCAGAAAAGGCATTTGATAGGGTTAGTTGGCCTTTTTTGTACAGAGTGCTCGAAAGGCTGGGATTTAATAACCAATTCATGAAGTGTATTAAATCTTTATATAAAGACCCAACCGCCAGAATCAAAATCAACGGCCATCTGACGAGCAGTTTTAAACTGTTCAGAGGTACTTGTCAGGGATGCTGCCTGAGTCCTTCTCTATTTGCAATGTTCATAGAGCCTTTAGCTCAAGCCATCAGACAAAACAAAGAATTTAAAGGTGTCAACATAGCAAGGGAGGAACATAGAATTGGATTATTTGCAGATGACATTATAACTTACCTCCAGGATCCAAATACAACTCTCCCCCTACTTATGACAGTTTTAGATGACTACGGTAAGATATCTGGTTATAAACTAAACATCACAAAAACACAAGTACTCTCTCTGAACTACAAACCAAACCAGCTAATCAGTCAGAAGTATTATCTAAAATGGGAAGCAAAATCAATGAAGTATTTGGGTGAGCTACTCACTCAAGACCTGAATAATATATATGAAGCAAATTACAGCATTATTAACAATAAGATACAGAAAGATATGACAAAATGATCAACACTAGTATTGGACTTTAGTTCAAGACTTGAGGTAGTGAAAATGAATGTGTTGCCGAGGTTGCTGTATCTCTTCCTCTCACTACCAGTCAGAGTCCCAGAATCTCAGTTTACAACTTGGGATAAACAAATATCTCGGCTAATCTGGGCAGGTAAAAGACCAAGGGTAAAATTCAAGACTCTTCAAATCGACAAGGAGAACGGAGGTCTAGCTCTCCCGAATCTTAAGGAATACTTTTATGCTGCCCAAATGAGGTACATTGTGTGTTGGTGCTCTTCAGAGTACCAAGCTAGATGGAAACATATTGAGCTGAACGTGATGCAGTTTCAACCCCAGGCCAGACTAGGTGGAAAAGAAAGTATAGACAAAAAAGTGGAGAACTTTATTTTAGAGGGAACACTGAAAACATGGTTTGAAGTCGTTAAGAAGTATAAATTGGAAGGGGATAGTAAACTTCTGATATGGCCTTCTCAGAGCCCTAGATTTAAACCTGGAGTGATGGATAATACATTTGCTAAGTGGAGTGAAAAGGGAATAACAGCTATATGTACACTCATAGAGAGAAAAAGGTTTAAAACTTTTGAGAAACTGAAACAAGAATTTAAGCTAGAGAATGGGGACCTATTTAGGTATTTACAGCTCAGACATTTCTATGATACAGAAATAAAAAAAGAAATCTCAGCTAAAGGTAGCAAGGTGGTTGAAACTCTGATTGGTGCTTACAAAAACACTCCATCAAAGATTGTTTCTAAACTTTATAGAAGTTTGCAGAAACAGAATGGAAGCAATACATGGTATGTTAAGACTAAATGGGAACTAGAACTGAATACAAACTTGTCAAAGAGTGACTGGCATTCTATTTGTGAAACACAACAGTCGTCCACAAGCTCTAGAAGGTGGAGGGAATTTGGGTGGAAAAATGTTATACGCTTTTTTTGTCACACCCCAAATAAAAAATAAGCAACTCGGTATTCCTCAGCAATGTTGGAGACAGTGTGGGCAGATGAATGCCAATAACTCACAAAAAGTGGACTGATTACCAGTATAAAAAGACAGATAGTGATATCTGCTGTGCAGAAAAGACTTAAGAGGATATATAGACACAGAGCCCCTCACTACTTTGATGTGTGTTTGTGTATGTTTTGTTGTTAAATTTGGAAATAACAAATAAAAAGTAAAAAAAAAAAAAAAAAAAAAACAGCCTAAAAACAATTAAAATGTACACATTAATTTAATTTAATGATAATATGTCTTATATGACATTAGACTACATCGCGACCCCCCTCTTGGTGGCTGGCGACCCCCACTTTGGGAACCACTGCTGTAGACAACAGGAAAAATGCCTTTCTAAATCAGCTCACTACTAACAATTGCATACAGTTATATGAAAAGAGTGTGGTCATACCATATTCTAGTCACTTCATATATAATGTTTTATCAACCGTTTAGTATACTCATGCTACTTGGAGGGAAAATGTGGCTGACCAGTAAGGAGGCAAAAGACATGCCCCGTGTGAGGCTCGAACTCACGACCTTCAGATTATGAGACTGACGCGCTGCCTACTGCGCCAACGAGGCCTGAAACACTAAGAACCCGGATGCCTTTAAAAAGCCACCCCGAGTCTATCTATGTATAATACACAATAATTAAACGATGGTACATAATTAGCTTTATAACACACAAAGGGCAGTTGTTATCCCGCCACCGGCTACAGCAATGGCTACCGATTAACATAAGCGAATATTATCTGGTGGATGCAGTACCGCTCATTGTCCACCAGATGGAGGCAAAGCGCTTCTGGCTACCGATTAACATAAGCGAATATTATCTGGTGGTTGCAGTACCGCTCATTGTCCACCAGATGGAGGCAAAGCGCTTCTGGCTACCGATTAACATAAGCGAATATTATCTGGTGGTTGCAGTACCGCTCATTGTCCACCAGATGGAGGCAAAGCGCTTCTGGCTACCGATTAACATAAGCGAATATTATCTGGTGGATGCAGTACCACTCATTGTCCACCAGATGGAGGCAAAGCGCTTCTCGCAGGAGCTGCAGGATTTCCACCACTCCAATTTAAATACACTGCTCACAAATAATAAGTACGATTCATCCGTTTAGTTTTGTTAATAATTTAAAAACGATTTAAATAAAAAAATGCATATCAACTATGACTATGTCTTCTAAGTTTCTTCTAATTTTTGGATGTATTCAGTTAAAACATCTCCACTCATGGAGTAAAAACTAGAGAGGAAACCACCTTAAAAAGAATAGTCTTATAATAATTTAATTTCGCCAGTTTAAACTGCGGCCAAAAACATGCATTAACTAGATTAGCTTTCACATTAGCACGAAGTTAGCAGCACCGCCACATGGTTACAACACGCAATGCCACTATAACTTTCCAGAAATTGCTTTTAAAAGTTTACGCGAATTACTTTAAAATGGCAACAAACGCGTAAACCCTGAGCATGAGCGACATTTAACCGCAAAGAAAAGTTGCATTTCAGCTGTTTAAAACTCAATAAGGATAATAAATATGTAACAATCAGCTGACTCTGGCACCGCAGCCTTTAAGCTAAGACTTGCGCCGTGCGAGCCTAAAACGCTAACATCCAAGCACCATTTTTTAGATTAAAATCTTAAACTCTTACTGTAATATAAGGTTGGCAGTTACTCACTTAATGTCGCTGGGTTTCACACGTTTTGCTGCGTTTTCCTCCAAGTGTCCTGCGCATTAAGTTTGGTATGGAGCTGCTGAAACTTCTTCTGTTCCTCATCGTCCTCCTCCGTCGATGACTGAGGTTAAACTTCAAAAGATAAACTAATTTACAATATTTACAATAAAGTAACAATAAAGTAACCTGCAGGATAATGTGCCGCAGCGATGCGTCGATGCTGTGGCCCTGCAGCTCCTCTGTAACCGTCCAGACTCTGAGGCGCCTTCAATTAAGCAGCAGCCAATAGGAGAAGAGGTTGCGCAAGTTTAGCCGAAATATGAACTTTTCACCTGTTCAGTTCAAAAAGTGAAAACTTACATTTAACTCCGCAATCAGAAAGAACTTCAATTAAATCACATCAGACTAAGTTTACCTGCTGTTACAAAGTGATTACTACGCAGGGACTAGTTACTGCAAAAACAACGCGTCACTAAAAACAAGCAGGCCTACTTTGTTGCACTTTATACCCAAATTGATACTCATAAACCAGGGGTGTCCAAAGTGCGGCCCGAGGGTCATTTGCGGCCCTTGAGGGGATTTTTTTGCGGCCCGTGACTTCAAATGAAGAATCAGAAGATTTTGATTAAGATCGGCACATTATCTTCTTCTTCTTTTTCATGTTAACAAGCGCTGAACAATATTCCTAAAATAGAAAATGTTCAGTAACGTGTATGTTGTTGTTTTTTTAAATCTACAGCTTTTACTATTTTCCACATTTTTTTGTAAACTATGAAAAAAAAAACATATGCAAAGTTTTTTCAAACAAGCAGACTGTTGTTTAACCATTTAATGACCTGAACTAAATGTAGAAAGCTTTTCTAAAAACATGAACCACGTTACAGGATCTGAGAAGAAAACAAATAAAGTAGAACATTTGACTTTGGTGAAACTGCAGCAGACGTATGTGAACAACAGAATGGACCAAAAACTTCATGTTTTAATGAATGCTGAGTTCATTTTAGTGAAAAGCTGCGATATGTTCCCACTCATATGTTAGTGTACATAATCAGGCTGGAGACATGTTTTAATAATTTAATTTCACCATGCATAAACCATATAGAAAATACTGTACAGCAATGACAATAATAATAAAAAAAGACATTTTGTGATGCAAAAAAAAAAAAAGCAAGTGTCACAGATCGCTGAAGGCTCATCAGGTTAGTCTTACTGTGGTTAGTACATGTTAGATAAACGGGGAATAAACAACATAAAGTCTAAACTGTTCAAATAAAAACACAGGTTAGAAAAAGATCATGTTACTTTTATTTTACATCCAGTTTGATATTTTACAAACTCCCACTTTGCTTTGTGAAACAGGTCAAAGTAATCCCCCCCCCCCGACAGAAATGGGGGTAGTAAACCAATGAAGAGGAGGTTTAAGTGTTAGTTAAGGTGGGGTTTGTACATGCACAAGGCATTCATCCTACGCCTCCACCTTTCTAAATGGCACAAGTTTTAAAAAAAGAAAGATCACAGCTAATACACTCCTTCATGATTGGCAACTTCGTCCCACATTAATACTGCTTTCTTACATCACAACATGGCCACAACATCTCAAAATAACCTTCAGTGTTAATGTTTAGGCCGTAGCTGATGCTCACATATCTGTTCAAAGTATTCAGATTAAAGCATCATAAACAGAACTCTAACTGGCCGTCTTTAGTGATGTGTAAGTCTTATTACTTCTCACAGTTTCACAGTTAGATGCCAGAGCTGCAGACAGTCCAACAATAAGCATCAAATGAAAGACTTGAATGTGAAACGAGCACGCTGAAAGTGAAAACTCATAAAGGGGTTCTTGTTTAGTCGAGCTTCATCGCTGAGGAGTTTCATTATTTCTCAAATACTCAGTGACACTAAAGCTTCTGAATTTTTCCATCAGGTCCAATTAAGCCGACACGCCTAGAACATAATTACTGAACTGCAGCCAGACATGCAATAAAAAAATCTATCAGTACGTTTTAGCACATAATCTGCCTGGCAACACGGCTTAATGACAATATTGCTATAAAAAAACCCATAATTTCACATTGTCACTCATGATGGGGTGTTTTGTCTTCTCCAGCTGCCTCTCTGTGTTATATATAACCCAGTTAAGGTTGTAGATGCTTTGCTTATTTATAGATTTAAAGTCCGGGTTGAGGAGTAGGCAGAGCGGCAAATAACAGCAGAAATCGTCTTTAACTTCCACTTCAAACTGAGCTTTAAAAACAAAAAAACACCAGGCTGGTTGAGAAGAGAAAACATGTTTAACTGTTTCATTTGCAGCTCCTTCAGTGCCGGGATCAGATGTTATTGGTCAGTTAAAAACAACATTTATACTAGAGATTAAAGGGGGCATTATTTTTCTATATTAGTAATAAAAATGAATAAGCTGTTAAAGAAATGATATAGTTACATTGAGCAAATGGAACAGCAGAGGGAGCTGTAAAGGAAAGAGTTTTTTAAAAGAGAGGAAGAGGTCCAAGTCACTTTAACTCCATTTAAGAGATTCACTCATTCATTCATCCAGCCGTCTGCAGCTGTGGAAGCCAGCGTTTTCATCTTCTTCTCCGCTTGAGGAGGACCAAAGGAGGTCGGGAGCAGCCTCTCACCTCCAGAACTGGAGGAAAATGTTGATGAGAAAGCAGCTTTTTCTCACTGAAACCGCAGACGTGGCTCCTTAGCTCGAGGCTAACAATGCTAATAACATGTTGAGCAGGAAGAGCTTAAACGTCAAGGCATCCGTTTAAAAAAAAAAGACACGACATTCAAACTGATAATGCGTCACTGATAATGCTGCTGTTAATCTCTTCAAATGATGGAGGCAATAATTCAGGTGTTCCTGTTTGCCCAAAAGTGATAAAGGTCGTCTGTTTTTACCGAGTAAGGCTTGAGAATAACGTCTTCAGTTTGAGTTTGACATGTTGTGGATGAGAAAAGTTGGAAACGCTGCGTTTTTCCACCTTGTTGTCCTAAAGTGATTCCTCCTGTCCAAAGTCGATGTATCCTTCATTGTCCGTCGATCCAACGTGAAGTGAACTTTAAGTCCAAGTTTCAGGTTGTTTTTCTTCTTCATCTTCTGGTTTAGTCAGTTTTTCTTCCTTCCGTCTTTTCACAGGAGAAGCTAAGTCGTCCCGCCTCCTCTCAGAACAACACGTCCTCGTTGGTGATGAGCGTTTCCACCACTAGTCTCTGGTAGCGGATGTCGTTGAGCGCCGTCATGGCGTCCAGCTCGGGGGCTCTCATCAGCGTCGGGCCGAAGACGATGCCCAGGTTCTCGCTGGTCATGAGGTTCTCCTTCTCCGCCTGGATGACTCTGGAGGGAGAGAGGGGGCGGGGAGAGTGAGCACAAAACTAAAGAAATAGATTTAGCTTAGCGGCAGGTTCAGGTAACACACATCGAGGTACGACATTCAGACCTCTTCAGGTGAGCCATGAGGTATCGCAGCGTCTCGCAGTGAGCAGGCGGCAGCAGCTTCAAGGCCTCGTGTACGGCCTCCAGGCGTTTCTCTGGATCTGTGATCTCTGACACACAGATCAGTCGATTAGGTAACAAATCAATTCAAGTGAATAAGAACACCTCAAGAAGCACCTTTCACAAACATCTTTAGAACACAAACTGTCCTCCATCAGTCCTGCGTCTCCCCTGAGGACTTACTTGCGGCCTCTATGAAGCGTGGGTGTGCGTCGTACGTGATGAGGGGGATCGGCAGCTCCCTGAAGTAGAGCTTGAGGGCTCCCGTGATGCAGTTGATGTCCTCGTAAGCGTTTGAGGAGATATCGGCCTTCTCTCCGTCTGAGGAAAGAAGGAAGTCATCGGAAAGGAGGCGTAAACAAAATGACACAAACAGCGATGATGTCACTATCAGGCAGGGAGAAGACGGTCACTTTCTTTGCTCACCTCATGTGAGCAGAGAACTGTCATCATGATCACATCTGTCTCTCCATACTGTCATCTGTTCTGCACATGTTACATTTACAAATGATCCCTGCACTCATGTTCACTTCATCTGTCTACTCTCCTTTATATTGAATAGTTTCTGCTGATAACATGTCTGCACTTTAACTAATGTCAACATTGTCCATTTACTGCTCTGTTTCTGCACATTTACATTTAATCTTTCATATTTAAGTCTAGTAATGCTAAGTTAAATCCTGGTTGTATATATTCTCATTCTTAGTTTTAATATTTTTACTACTTATTTACTTTGTATTTAATATTATATTGTGTTTAGATTTGTTAACATTGTGTTTTTTACTCATATTGTGTGTTAGATAACCTGCTGCTGTAACACCACAATTTCACAGTTTGGGCTCAATAAAGTAAATCTATTCTATTCTATTCTATTCTATGAAAACAAGGTTGTGCTTTCACTGAAACTTTATTGGAAACTCTTTCAGAACAAACACTCACCTCTGTCAAAGGCCAGCTTGACGTCTTCGATCAGCTCACTGAAGCCTGATATTCTGTACAAACCCTCCGACTGAAGACCTGAGGCGAGACGAGGAGACACAACAACATTTACATGACAAATGAAGGGAATCGAGCAGCTCTAATAAGAATAATAATAATAACAATAATAATAGGTGTGACTCAGTTTTAAAGTAAAGAAGTAAACATTCTCCACATTCAGCTCTTCAGTGTTACACTTCTGGGTAAGTTGAAGACTCCTTTTCATGCTCACACAGGGTTATTTGATAATAACAGTCACGGATAATTCATTTAAAAAGCACAAATCCTTAAAAACATCCTTGGGTTAGGGTTTAAGAATGAACATGTTTGTGCTTTCCTTTTTATTCTCTGATAAACAGGTTGAATATCTTGACATAACTATCGATACGCTGAGAATTCAACCTGCCCAAAAAGTCATTATCTGCTGCCCTGACTTCTTTATGACCGTACTCTGATTGCTCAGATTAGGTGGTCATCCTGTAAATTGATATCGACTTTTTGTGATCATTCTTTCTCCGCATGTCGTGCAAATGGAGCGTGTTGTGTGAATGAAAACGAAATAGGAGAGAGAGAAGAGGAGGGGGGAGGGGAGGGTGCAATAAAGATTGATTAGAGAGAGAGAGTTAGAGTGTGTGTGTGTGTGTGTGGGGGGGGGGGGGATAGAGAAGGAATAGATTGTTCTCCAGCTTCTGTCAACTTCAATCACTTCAAGTCAGGTGTCTGCATTGATTTCACGATGCGTTTTCACTCAGGTCTCAAATCGTAGTCAATAAAAGCCTGTCTGCTGCATCTCCCCTGTGACGTCTTCCATCCCAGGAGAGAAGGAGTAGTAGGTCTTCATGTCTACACACATTTATTCTGCTTATTTTTCTCCAACATCTTACATAAAAAAGCACAGCCTGTGGGTGTCAACATTTATATAACCACTGAGTCACACACAAACCCTCATGCCCACTCTTCATTTTCTCTTCTTCTCACCTCTAGCCTCGATCTCCTGTATGCACATGTCCACCACCATGGGCCTCTTGGTGTTGTGGGCTTTGACAAGCGTGGTCAGGTCGCAGCTGTACACCTTCTTGACGTGCCGCAGGTCCGGCTGGCAGTCGTTCGGCACCACTTTGGAGCACTGCTTGTGGACGTTCAAGCCACAATCTGTCAGAAGAGGAGAGTTTTAAATCACCGTGCGCCCACTTAAAATGTCTTTTGTGTGCATGAGGACTCATAAGCAGCATCAGAATAATATCCTTCTGTTGATAAAGATGTGATGCAACGGGAATGTAAAACTTGTACTCAAGCGTAGGTGTTGCAGAGGCTGAGTTCATCCAGTGACACTCACACAGACAGATTGTTCTCAGGCACAAAACTGACTCTTTCAACATTTCAAGTTGATGAGTCAACAGCTGAAGTGACTAACTTTAAGCCTGCTGTCTCAGTTTGGAGTCACGATTTTTCAAAAGGAGTCAAAACATGCTGAACACAAGAGAGGAGCAGCAGCTTTTTTTTGGGGTTCATTTGCAGTTTTGTCGATTGAAAGAGTATCTAAAATCTTAAGTTTCAGAGTGTTTTACCTGCACACTTGACTCCCTGAGCGATGAGACCCCACATGAAGTTGGCACAGTACTCACACCAGTGGGGGCCTCTGAATGTGTGAACCTGGTTAAAGAGGAAGAAAAAGGAAACTGGTTTTTAAAAGCAAACGTAGCACAGAATCAACAGCAAAGAAATAACAATGAAAACACACAGGGAGAAGAATGCATTCAATAAGTGAATATTTCAAAAGGTCTACACTGAGATTAAGGTGAGAAAAAGACAGACCGGGCTTACTCCAATACAAGTAATTATCTTTATCATACAAGAATGGACACACACAGAGAAAAGCTCAACGGAGACACAATAGGAGAGCTGAAAGGCATTTATAGAATTTTTATCTGCTCTTTTAATGCAGAAATTGGCTCTAGAGTGTATATAATGAAATGCTAATAACCTCCACCCCACTCAGGAGCTCCTGTGTGTGTCTGTGTGTGTGTGTGTGTGTGTGTGTGTGTCTGTGTGTGTGTGTTGGTCCAGTTTCCTCTTGAGCTCAGTGCAGTGGGGTTCTGACCTTTGTGCTCTTTACTAATGGCTACTTGTAATATGCAAATGTGTGAATCTTAAATCGTGAAAAGAAGCTTTAAATGAGAGATGTCAATGCACAAATGTGTGTTTCTGTCAGTGTGTGTGAGTGTGTGTGTCTGTGTGTGTGTGTGTGTGTGTGTGCTCCATGCTCTCTGAGGTGAATTTGAATAAGACCCTGTGAGCTGAATCAGCGATTCCAGACATCACACACAGAACAGGATGGAGGAGCGAGGGGAGTGGCTCACCTTGAAGTTGTGGACCTTCTCGTACTTGGGCGCCAAGTCGCTCTCCCTCAGGGTGGCCCGCCGCACCAGCGATGTTAGCTGCGAAAGGGCAAAAGATCTGATTGGTTGCCAGAAGGTGGAAGCAGGGGAGGTGGGTTTGGAGGGGGTCGGCACCCTTGCAGGGTCCGGGTTGCTGCCGGAGACGGGCAGAGAGGGAATGGAACCGGCGCTGACGTTCAAACCCAGAGCTGCTGTGAATAAAGAGCCTTTCTGACCCGTATCCTTCTCAACTCGCCTGCGGGGTTTCTTTTTACCTTTTTTTACCGTGTAGGATTCTCGGCTCGGCATTGTGGGAGCTGTAGTTTGAATGTGAAATTAACTCACACTGTGAAAATAAATTAACGCTCACTTAGAGATTAAAATCTCATTAAGGAATATGAAGCCAGGGAAAAATGAAGTTCTTTGAAAAACAAGAAGGAAAAAAACTAATAATTTCAAGCTGCAGCCGACAACAACATCCCAAATAAAGGAGCAAAAACACGACCAATCCTGCTGTTTTAGTACCACAAAGATCAGCCAATCAGATTAGCTCTGCATACTGATGCTGCCGTGTGCTGCAATCCCAGATCATAACAAAAAAAGATAAACAAAAGCCAGTCAGAATCTGATCCTCAGGGAACAAAACAAATCTATAAATATGAGAAAAAGTTCACTTGTATGGGTCTAAAATTCTTGAAAAGCGTCCTGTAAATCCTACAAAGCCGACTGATGCGGCAGAATGTGCATCCCCGTCTCCGAGTCTCGTGTAGGTGAGCGCTTCAGCCCACATGGCTCAGCGTGTGTGTGCGTGTGTGTGTGTGTGTGTGTGTGTGTGTGTGTGTGTGTGTGTGTGTGTGTGTGTGTGTGTGTTAATCCGCTTTGCCTCCACACACTCGGCAGGCAGAACCAGCGGAGGAGGGAGGTGACAGAGGCGGAGAGAGAGAGAAAGAAGATGAAGAGGAGGAGGGGTGCTACGGTGCAGTAATGGATGAATTTAACAGGTCACATTGAGAGAGGAAGGAACCAATCAGAAGCCGCCGTTCTTGTTGTTTCGAAAAACAATTCTGCCACCTCTCCTGTCCCAGGAGAGCAGGGGAAAGAGAGGGAGGGAAAGAATGAACTGAGAAAAATGCTGTTATTTCATTCATTCGTTCACACTTTTTCCCCCTCTTTGTTTCCACTCTTTCTTTTGCCTCTCTCTGCCACCACATTAATCTATTGTTCTTCTTTTTTACACCAATTTCTCACAGATTTTCCAGCTGTAAACAACAGCTCGAGTCTTGTTTTTGTGGCTGTTTCTTGCTTGTCCTTACACGGCCCTGTAAAAAATCTAATTCCCAGGTCAGCCGTTATTCCTCCTCATACAAGCAGCATTATATCAGAATAGTTTAAGGCTACATTTCTTTGGTTTTCTGGTTAAGTGCAGCCTCTGGTGGGAGGATGTTTGGGCTTGTTTTGACATTTTTTGGCTGTGAACAAACAAACAGGAGGACTGCATTAAGTCCTTTGACTCTATGGGAAATATTCCCAAGCTTTAAGGTTTTACATTTAGGGAATTTTGGAATAAAGAGCCAAGATTTGTGGGAAAGTAGCGACAGAAATTTAAAAAGATGCAACAAAAATCTAAGCTCTACATTTGTGCATATTTATCCTCTAAAATAGGTTTTTTTTTTAAGAGTTAGGGTAAATGTTTTTCTCGATTATCTCTCATATTAAAGGCTTAAATCTGGTTACCACGTTTTCATGTCACCCTCAAGTGAACCTACTCTCAAAACAAGGCCTTAAAAATTAAAAATTAAAAACTCATCGCCTGAGTCGAGTCTTAATCGCCCTCAGAGGGGCTGTTAAACCGCATTTAACCCCAGATAATCGGCGCAAAAAATGAACAAATGCATGAAATATGCATTTCCCGTTTGTGTGCGTTTGTCGTCCCTACAGAAAGCCACCTCTGGTCTCAATGTCACCGCGAGCCGCACTGCTTTGTCTGCAAATCCAGCCAATTATGAAAGCACACACGTACGCAGGGCCACCCCCAATTCACACACACTCACACACACACACACGCGCAGCATAGACAGTGATGTATGAGGTGCAGCACAGTCTGTCATGCACTGCAGGTCATACAAGGCCTCAGGAGGTTCAGTACTGGTGGAGCACATATTCATGTTGCTATGAGCCTGTTGGTGTGTTTGGTGATACATTTGTTCATTGTGTGAGAATAGAAAACAATAATGTGTGCTTGTATATAAACTTGAGTTTCACAGTTTTAGAGCAGTTGCACAGACGGCTCCTTTTTCATGAAACCAGCTGCACAATCGCACAGCTGCAAAGCCAAAATCAAACATTGCATCCAGCGCCTGCATCCTACAGAGAACTCACTCTCTCTGCATTTTCCACCTATAGAAAAAAGTTTTCAGAGAGCCCTCTGGGTGCAAAACTAAACTCAGAAAACAAACTTATCACTGCAGAAATGAGTGCAAAACAAATGAGACAACAACAAACTCCAACACGCTCTTGAATACTAAGAAGACAGCTTTTGGAGATGGAAGGTTTCCGCAGGCGAGCTGCTGTTATGTAATCTTACTGCAGAGGCCTTGGCTGGAGGCCATCTCTCCTCTGCATCCATCCTCCTCCTCCTTTTCTTTAACCAACGCTCATCCTTCCATCTTAGCACAGTAAATACAGGAACTTTCCTCACCTTTAGCCTCAACTCACCTCTCTGCAGGGATTTTCTTTTAGTTACATGTCAGGTTCACAATCCAACACTTCAGATACTATACATGTGTGAGTCATTGTTTTATACTTTTCACATCACTCTGGAGATATTATGATGCTATAAACACAAGAACACTCCTGCTTTAAGATGTATTTCACATTGAGAAAGACAGATCTGTTCTTGTGTCTTCTGGCTTCAGTCGAAAATGTAATGAAGGGAAACTGGCCGAAACTTCCTCATTCATCACTCGTTCTTTTTGGCAATTAATCCATTCTATAAACATGGCTCTTCTCAGAGTTCCTGCATATTTTCCACAGCTAAACTCTGTTTTTTTTTTTTAACTGATTACAATTTTGAGATATCAACGATGAATTATCGTTCAAATTTGTTCTACTGAAATATGCAAAACACTCAGTCCAAGAGACGTACTAAAAGCTCCAAATTACCTTCTAATTGTTCATTTGAAGGAATTCTTTCTGTCTGGTTTCCTGGGAATATTTATACATCTTTTGCCAGGATTTTGTGCCAACATTACTTTATTTCTTCTTCCAAACAACCCCCAAAAGACCCTCAAGCTTCCAGGTTCGTTATATGTTAATTGGAGGATGCTTTTGGCTCCAAGTTCCTGCATGAATTTCAGTCAAAAATCCATATCATATAGCAGAGAGTGATGAGTTCTGAGGATATCAATTGATCCCTAAAAGGATCTTAAAGCTCGAATAATGAGAAAGGAAATGTGTCCGGTTTTCTATTTTATGACAAGAAACTTTAAAGCGAGTTTTTAACTGTTCACCACTGATGTCACCACTTTGTCCACAAGGGGCACAAAAACAAACCCAAACAGAAAGTTCCTCAAAGGAGCTTATAGGTCACCAAACTTCTTTCAGCAGGTATGCAACAAGGCCAAATAACAACCAAATGAGACAGCAAAATGAAGAAGGGGTTGTGTTCCTCACCCTCTCCTCAGCGTTGCAGTCGTCTTTGGCCGGAGCGGGTCCGTCTGGGGCCTCGGGGCTGAGCGGCAGGTGCTTTTTCAGGGTGGGCTCCTGGTTTAAGGTGGTGTAGCCAACGTGTTCATAGATGGGGTTTATGGTCATCTTAGCGATGTACTCCGCGGCCTGACAGAAAAGACACAAACTTTAAATTAATCTTTTAGCTTTAGCAGCAGGTTTATACCAACAACATTCTCATGCTCTGCCTGTGAAACAACATTTTGACTTGTGTTTCATCTTCCCCTGACTTTGGTAATGTCTAAACAAACAGAAAATCTTAATGTGGAATATGTTTTCTCCTCAGGGACTCAGAGGAGCTGGTATGATGTGAGCAATACTTTTTTACCAAGCGAAGATTTGCTGAAACCTCAAAGTTTAATGCTGCCTAATCAGCATTAACAACCGTTGATTACAACTACTCAGCGTTGTGTGCAGCCTGTGTTATGAACAACCTAAAACCTGACGAGCTAGTGCCTCAATACAGATGTTTACAGAAAATAAAGACTTCTAAATGTTGGAGTGAAGATTAAAAAAAGTTCTGTTCTGCTTTTTTAATAAGAGTGTGTTTACGAAGAGAAACGAAGCAGACAGATGGACACACACACACACACACACACACACACACACACACACACACACACACACACACACACACACACACACACACACACACACACACACACACACACACACACACACACACACACACACACACACACACACACACACACACACACACACACACACACACACACACACACACACACACACACACACACACACACAGACACACACACACACCTTTGTCTCGATATAGAGTGTGATGAGGCCGTCTGTCACCAGGTCATGGATGGACTCGAACCTCTTCTCTCCGACAAAGTGCTTCCCGTCGTGGTAGAGACGGAAGTTTCTCGTCTGGTTCCCAAATCTGAAAAGGAATGGAACGTGACACCTTAGCATTAGCATCATTTAGCAGTGAATTTGATGATTATACACAGTGAACACACACTGACTGGATTTGCATCGTGCCCGCGCTGGATCATAATCTCTCAAAATCTTAGTTGAACATCTTTTGGATGTAAAATGTGATCAAGGTGACCAGACTGGAAAGAAAGTTGAATGAATCAGAAAAGCTTAAGAACTAAAAAATTCCAACGGCTTAATCCAAAATGAATGTTTTTTTTATTTTCCTCTACTGCAGCCCTTTACTGGGCTAATCAAAAGTCCCAAACTGGCACAAACTCTGAGAGGCAAAGCCTTGATGGACAGACTCTTAACTGGGCCAACACATTATCTGCTCCTCAGTGGATCACAATGAAACCAGCGCCACATAAAGCAGCAGCGTCAGATCATTAACCCAAAATCCAACCTTCTTCCTTTTCTGCAGACCCAAAGCGGTAACTCTAGTTTATGAGGGGGGTATTTATGGAAGGTAATTAAAAAAACCACAGGGATTGAGAGAGCGAGAGGGAAGTGTGCAGGTGGAAGAATGACGCGGCTATGAATAGATGAAACTGACCCAAAACCAAATTCAAACTATGCCATGCACCCGTTTATAAAGTGTGACACCTTCTGAGAGAGAACGAGAGGTCACACACTGACATTTAATATGCTAACCAGGCTAACGCTAAGTGGGCAGCTGGATGCTTCTAAAGATAAAGACTTGTTAGGCTCTGTGAAGGAGGACGTGTGAGTCCAGAGATGATCTCCTCTGAGCAGCTTATAGCTCGACTTCTCGCCTTTAAACCCCCCCCCTCACCTGACAGCACCTGGAGGTCTGAGCATACACTATCAGACAGGCTTACTGTTCACACTGCTTCTCTTTCTCTTACAAAAAAAACAAAAAACGTGCAGGAGCGGAGAGAAAAAAGGTGTGGGAGGTCAAGCAGCTGCAAGGTCTCAGGAGATTCACAGATAGAACAGAAGCAGAAAAGTGAAACCCAAATTGATGAGGGCTTCGACCTGCAGTATATCTCAAGATTTGTTAATGGATTTGGTTTTGCAGCGGTGGTTAAGACACTAGAATCCTGATTACAGCACACAAATAAAGCTCAAATTGTACATCCCTCTAAGACAGCTAAGTTCACAGACACACTTCTTTGTGTACCTCAGAGCCAGTGTGTACGTGCCCGGCTGTCTCTGGCTCTCCCTGATGAGGTAGCTGCCTTCGGCCTGACTCAGTAACTGGTCGGCCTCTTCTCTGGAGATCATCCCATGGTACCTGGATGAGGGGGAGACACACCAAACTGTGAATTTGCAGGTGTAATGTTGGAGAGGTGCGCTGCTAAATCAAAGAAATATTTCCCCCCGAAAAGTGTGCTTTTGCATGCCCAATGACATTTATTTGTAATTAAAACAAAGTGATGGCAAGAGCTTTGAGGTGCCACACATGAATCTCTTAAATAGAGAAGGCTTACTTACTCTCTTCCATAGTATTTAGGTCGATTGTTTACCTGCAGGGAGAATAAAAAAACAGGATTAATCAAATCGGGCAGAAAAATGACACACGTTCAGAATTAAACTTAGCAGAAGAGCAAAGTGAAAATAGAGATTTCCAAGCAAGATTGAATGTTCACAACCAACTTTGACAAAAGTTTTTTTTCCCAGACTTGGCCTATTTTTTCGTGACTTGTATTTAAACCTCGCTGGGTAACCAGTGTTTGTGTGTATGTGCTCCAGTCCGTGTGTTCGAGTGTGGGTGCAGGGAATATTTGCAAGAGTCGGATAACAAAAAAAAGAAGCTGAACATTCTGTTGTTCTCTACAAAACTGCTGTGGAGCCAATAAATCAACCAAGAACCAGCAGACCACGCTGAATATTAAACGGGCTGCTGTGTGTGAAAGAAACAGAGAGAGAGAGAGGAACATCTACTCTTACATATCGAGCTACAGGAGCAGTACTTATATCATAGATGTGTCACAGAACAGCCAAAACAACAAATCCAACTATAAACTGGTAAATCCAGAGCTACAAGTCAGAGAGTAAGGGGAGGTGTGTTAGAGCTTTCTTCATATCAGCCATGCATGTGCACCTTTTGGACTCCAACACTGCTGTCAGGCCTCAGGGGGATCCATGCATGGAGCAGACAGACTAAAACCCAGAACTAATGCTGCAAACACATCCTTGACTTCACATAGCAGAGTGCTGAGCCGGAGGGAATAAGCTGTTTGGAGGAGCACCATTGTGCAGAAACAGTGTGGTGTTTTTTTGACTGGTATGATGAAATAAATGGGTACAGAGTGAAATGACAAAAACACACAGGAAGAATATGTAAAGAAGTAAAGACACTGCCTGGCAGTATTTGTAAAACAAACTTATAGAAGTCACCTGTAGCAGAGAAAATGTAGACGTTTCTCTACAACTACTGCTACTGTTATCAACTAGTTTCTCCACTTCAAGACAAGAACAGTACAGGTACTGGACTCGCCATATTGACGCCAGAGGAAGCAGAAACAAGGCGGACACGTTGTAGGATTGATTTGGAGAAATCTTTTATCGATGTGTGTTTCCATTTAAGTTTTAACTCACATATAATGTGGGGTTGGTATTAGGTTGTGTAGAACGATGTAGATGAATGATAAGAGGTTTTTTATTAGCATCATTCTCAATAACCACCACCAGTCATCTGCAGCATTCATTTAACTGGTTTAGAGGGTTTGTAACACATCAATACTGAAAAATAACTGCTCAATATTTCAGTATTGGTGTGTGAATTACTGAATTATTAAGGATTTGGGTAAAATCTAAAACAGAAAAAACTCAGATTCACAAACTTGTTAACTTGTTGAAAATGTTGAAAAAGCTCCGTTTTGCAGAAGTTTATCCAAAAAGTGAAGCTTTTCAGTTTTTCTGCAGTATCTTTAATGGTTTAGTCAGATGTGTAGACTACAATGTGAACTTAAATATTAAAGATGCCTGTAGAATAAGCCATAGTCCAAGGTCAACAAATCCCAGTTGTACTCCCTTTACAAAGAGCTTATTCACTGATATCAATCCTTTAATATTTGTAAATGAGGGTCACAGAGTTTTCATGTAAATGATGTTGTAACCCGGCGGCCTCCAGCCCGTTTAGATCACCTCAACATGCTGTAAATTAAAAACTACCAGCCATAGATAAGTGCTTATTGGTGCATCATTAAATCACATATGGCTGAACTCCCAGTAGACAGCATGGAGGGGGGAAGGGGGGGCTTTTGGACTCCGTCTGTCAGCCGGTCTGCTGGTTGTATAACTGGGTCAGCAGCACCACCGACTACCTGACCAGGCCAGAGCACGAGAGCCAACAGCTGTTCATTTAGCATCACACAAACATCCATCCAACAAGCTGTAAGAGGACTGTCTTAAACAGATTAACACAAACACTATATCCACCACCTTTAATCTCCAAATCGTATGGACCCCTTCCACACACATCTGGATGCAGAGGTGCTGATCAGCAACTTTATTTAAACACCTGGATGCCTGAAGCTAAACCGCAAATAAAACTTAGGGGGAAAAATACTTAATTTCACTCATGCAGTATGCCGGCTTTTCTTTCTACTGATACTAAAAGTTCTTGTACCAACATGAAAAAAAGAATCAGGAGGTGTTCTACATTTTTCTATCGCATTAACAGATGTTTTCCCTGAAGACAATGGATTGGTGAACTCTTGGAAAAACAATCAGCCCCTGCTACAAAGCGAAGTCAGCGAATGCAGTCTCCAAGGAGGCAAACACACACACACTCACAAACACACACTTATACAAACACACAAAGACACACTGAGATTTTCAGGTAGCTTGAGGCTTTTATCCAAACAAGTGTTGTTTTAATAGGTAATGATCACTTATACCTGCTGTTAAATCAAGGGCTGACGAGGGCAATGCTTCATTTCTATCCATACTGGGTTTGTCCAGTCCAGATACAATATGATACCAGTTAAAATCTAACTATATTATTACCTGTTTCGAGACCACAGAAACAAACCTAGGTGCCCAATATTGGGTCACTTCTTGATTTTAATTACCAATAATTACAAGAAAATTCCTTCACACTGTCAACCCTGCACAAATACACCGGCAACATTTGATACCCAACACATTGCAAATGTAGTGCAACTTAGAGAGTCTCTCTCTCTGTTAAAAACTTGGCTGGAGATCTGTAACAGAGGTTGTATCATCAGTTTGAAAACGTCATTCCATACACTTCCATCTATTTTTGTGTATTTAATGGAAAAACATTTAGCAAAGCCGGATTTCTGAAGAATAACAGTGGTTGTGTTTTTCTTACCTCACAGGTGCAGGTGAGTCTGCGAGGGTGCGGCGCCTCCTGCTGGAGCTGGTACACTGATGCAGAAAAAAAAAACACAAAATCATCAGTTTGAACAAAACAAAACACTCAAATGAAAAACATGTCAAAAAGAACTTTCTGAAATACTCACAGTAAGACTTCCACACCGGTGGCCTGTATTCATCATGATCTGAAGGGAAGACAGAGTTAGTTAAGAGTGAGTTTGCTAAGCTATGTCGCCCCCAAGTGGACAAAACAGTCTTCACAGGAAGCATCGACACCACCACTACAGGGTATTTATTTGAGAACGTGTGCTGCAAATAAATTAACTGCTAAAACCTGAGCTTGCCAAGGGGAATGGAGCAGTTTTTGGAATTGAATTGCCTCATAAAGAAGTAATACAATGGCTTAACAGATTTCTAACTTTATTCTCTATCATTTTCATGCAGCATTCTTTCAGTCTCATTGATGATGCCCACCTCAGTATAAACAGAGCCTCAGGTGACTTAGTGAAAACATCTCCGTTATGAAGCATTAAAAGAAAGATTCATTTGTATTGTTTTTGCAGAAATGTAATAAAATGCAAATGAGCTCAAACTGAAATCTTTCCAACACTCAAGACAAGCTTTAGCCGTCACAGCCCTCAGGCCTGCACGCCTTAAATGAAGTGTAAACGATATCAGCATTATATAGGGAGTGTTTCCTCATTGCAGATCATAAACAAGCCTGGTATAAATATTAGTGTGTCTCTGTGATTCATTAGAGAATAATGAACAGCCCCAGGCGATCATATGGAGTTTGGCTGAACTCTGCAGAACATTTCCACTGACTGTGAAATCCTTCCCATTCTGTGCTGTGTACATTCATTTGTCAAAGCTCGCAGTGGAACACAAGTGTGCACATTTACAGCAGTCATGTTCTTGTGGATTTAACACTTGTTTGTTATGGGTTCATATTTGTTTTGTCATTTTGACCAATGAACAAAGCTTGGATATCTTTGGATACACTTAATAATGTGCAATTACAAGAAAAATATCTGCATGCAAACTGCACCCAGTCCATGAGAAAATAACCTTTTATCGAATCCATCTGGCTCCACTGTTGCATTTAAAAATAGGTAGGAAATAGATTGATCCTGATAATAAAAATGGATATGCATCCCAGCATCTTGCAAACTCAGGAATAAAGTCTTCCATCTCCCCTGCATGTTTAAAACTAACAGCCTGTTTCCTGTCTCTATGCACTCTGCACGCCTTATCTATTCAACACTTGTCGTCCCGGTATCCTGTCTTCAAAATAACTCCAAATCCTCCCCGGGCAAGTGTCTCCCCCTCTTTCTCAAGGCAACACTCCCTCACAGATAGACACACTCAAAAGAAACCAGACAAAACATATCCACTGCTGGCTTACTGACAGTGTCTCTGTGGGCAGCAAATAAAAGAAACATAGTTCTTCTTACTGAAGTGGTGCACGTTGTGTGGGACATAATGACACTGTTTGAAGTACTTCATAGTATTAAACTTAGTTATTTCATGTTTCCTTTTAAAAAAAGTTGTTTTTGCCTGCAATGTGCAACTCATAAAGTGCCACTACAAAGCACAGAAACTCAGGAAGAGCTTCTTTCCTCAGGCTGTCCGGACTGTTAACTCCACTCTCCTCAGTTAAAAACAAAACAGAACTGTGACTACATGATGCACACACACCACACATTCCAATCTGCACATTGCACTTTGACACCCTGGACACTTTACACTGTTTACATTACTCTATATTATATATTTTGTACATTCAAATAATTCTTTTTTAAATTTTACATTATATTCTATTTTTCTGTATATATGTGTATTAGTAATTTGAGTGTTTATTGCATGCACATCTGTATGAGCATGTGACAAATAAAAATCTTGAATTTTGAAGAAATATTTAGATCATTTTAGTAAATATAGACATTCACCAGCATTATAAAATTGCTCCATAAATATGAATTCCTGCAGTCGGGGAGTTGCAGCATGCAGAAAACTTAAAGTTTGATTAAAGTGAGAGATTTAATTCATTTGCTTTATCGATAAAAATGTATAAATATTTATAAACATGTGGATTGTGTGAAAATCACTTTATCTGCAAAGTAACAAAAGGGTCCTAAGATGCTGACTAGACTCTTCTCCTCTGTCGCCCCCCGGTGGTGGAATGAAGAGTCCCTCTGCACCTTTAAGAAAAAGCTAAAGACCCAGCTCTTTCATGAATACCTACTAACTTAATGATGTCTCAACCCAACCACTTCTGACACACACAGCAGCTTCACTAAAGTGTAGCAAAGAAATAGTGTTGTTGTGTTATTTTAACCATGCAACCAAGTAAATGGACTTCCGACTACTCAAAGCGCTTTTACACCGCCTGTCACACCCGTTCACACGCTGATGGTAGTGATCGCTGTGAAGCAACTAATCCCATTCATACACCGCCACCGAAGCAGAGGGAGCAAATCAGGGTTAAGTGTCTTGCCCAAGGACACATCGGACATGTTGCCCGGCTGGGGATCGAACCCTCGAGGCGACGACTCTCCCAACTGAGCCACAGCCGCCCCACCCAAGTGAAATACAGAATCAAATGGAAGTTAACGGAATGACCCCGTTATTATTATACAGGCAATGCAAAGGCAGGGTGCCTTAACGTCCACATTAGGGTCAAAGGTCAAGTCTGACCTCATTAAGAAGACAAAGAAATGCCACATTTCCAATATTCTGCGTGCAACTCATTTGTCTGGACTTTAAATTGATTGTGTGGACAGTTTAAGTGTTTTTGTTTTGCAGGATAGTGAAGGCATGATGCTGCTTACCAAACACATTTAGGGCCATCTTGATTCTGTGATAATTAACCAGCTGATCCAAATATCCACTTATTTTAAATCCTGAAATAGAGAAGACAAAATAGATTAAGTGTTCACACTTTGATTACGCAGAAGAAAGACAAAGAAAAAGCAGAGAAAGGAGAAACAATAAACGTCTTAATTATAATAAAGCTAACGTTAGCGGGTTTGGTCAGCGTCACTTTACAGCCTGAACCGAGAATAAAACGGATTTAAGTGATATTTATTCCATTATTCTACAAAGAAAACATCAGCTCTGACGTCACTTTACACCACATCGACGAGTAATTGCTTAAAAACGACATTTTTTCACAGAGGTTTATCAATTTAAACGTCCGCTGATCATACTCACATTCACATCCATTCTACATTGTAGTCGCCATCTTGCTGGGTCACGTGATCAGTCTCGCCCTCTCTCCAGGGTAACCATGGTAACTTCTGACGCTTACCGCGCTGCGAGAAAAGACGACGTCATTCCCGCTTTAAAGTTTGTGTTTTAGTGTAATGGAGGTTACCTCGGTTGTTTAGCAAGGTGTCCTAGTTATTTTTTAGTTAATAGTTAATAGTTTAGTAATTAATTGGGAATTTAAATCAACAATTATTACGATGCTGTTGCTATGGCCGGTTAGCTCAGTTGGTTAGAGCGTGGTGCTAATAACGCCAAGGTCGCGGGTTCGATCCCCGTACGGGCCAACCACGATTTTTTCTTTATTCTTTAATTCTCAAGTTTCCTGAAGGTAAGTCACACGTATTCTAGCTGTTTATTGTACAGGTTAAACATTTTATTGTAAAGGTCAAATATGGCATGATATTCTATAAACCTCTTAAATGTTCACTTAAAATCAGATTCTATAAAGTAATAGCTGATCTATTTTTTTTAAATCTATTTTTTAGTATTTTTTTCTTTTTTCTTTAAATTGTACCGTGTTCCCTTTCTGTTTGCAGTCTTTGCTCTTTGCTGCTGTAACAATGTAAATGTCCCCATTGTGGGATAAATAAAGGATTATCTTATCTTATCTATCTTATCTTAATTGGCATAATTCAAATGAATGTGAAGTTAAAAGTTTATGATTTTAAAAAGAGCTACTTACAGTAGGTCATGGTCGTTTGGCTATAGGGTTAGTGGAACATAGTATTTTTAAATAAAGGACATTATATTTTCAATAACCCAGGCAGTAGGCTATAAGGCACCAGGCGGTTATTTCACACCTGTAGTCTATTTGTAATTAGATATAATATGGAACATATTCACTAAAGACATTTATATAAGAAATAGGCCTTTCACTTTCACAGTCTTGACCTCTGCAAACATTAAATGCAGAAAACTGAAAGAAAAAAAACAACTCATGCTTAACATTTATGCAACATTAAACACCTTTTATAGGCTACTACTTTCCTTTTCAAAACATTTCTGCTATTGTTACAACATATAATAAAAAAATACATAATGTTAACTGTACTATGTTACTGTGTATTGTGTAGAAATATGTTAATCTTCTGAAGCCTTATTGCTCCATAACCTTTTTCCCCCACACTTACATGAGGTGGCGCTGTTTGTCCCTCAGCCTGACTCATAGTGCCGGGGTGCCTGCCTGTGCTGGAGGCGGTGTGTGTGTGTGTGTGTGTGTGTGTGTGTGTGTGTGTGTCGCTCTTTATTGTTCCAGTAGAAAGCTCAATGCGAGGTTTCCCCACATTTGTCTCAATGGCTACCGCGCAGAAACCACGTCCCACCTGAGAGGGAGCGATTCGGCTGCGAGAGGAGGACTTTAGATCAACCCGAACTCCAACACAACGCGGTGTGGGATTTACTGTCTGCTTAGGAAATACTGAGGAAAAGAAGAAGAAGCTCTCACAGACGGACAATCTGTGGATTCTGAAGAAAGAGAGGGGGGTAAGGAAATCATGCTATCCGGCTTATGAAGCGAGGTTACACGTAGCCCCTTTCTGCTCCTTTTTATAATGCACATGTACTTAGATTCAGATTTATTCAGATACTGGTTTCGACTTTAAGCGCTTTTGCTTCTTAAGGCGACAGTGCGTGATGTTTGATGAGCCTGGTATCCTAAGTAGAAGCGATTGCAAGCAGCCTGTTCGTTTTCCTAATCGGCTGAGCTTTAGGAGGTCTAGCAGAGCTTCTTCTTTTGCTGTAAGCTTCGTGATAGACAACAAGATATCCTTCTTTAGGAAGTCATTTCAACATTCACACACATTGCAACATTTTCCTCAAAGTTGCCAATTTTTGGATCCTAGGTTTGAGCTGGATTCTCGGCTGCTTTAGTTGATGTTTTATATTGTGTGTTTTTTGATATTTGGTTCAGCCTTCCCATTCACCATACCTCACAATGGGCTTGTCATTTTTAATGCACAGTAACACTGAGCACACACACAGGTAACACACACACACACACTGTCTTTTGGGTGTGATGTGGCTGCCTTAGCCTACTGACATCTTTACCCTGGCTGAAGGATTACTCTGCTAACCTACATCCTGGCGCTTGCACTCTTGCCAACTGTACTCTTATGTGTGTGCCTTTTCTTAGAGCTTTATGTAGGAGTGTCTGTTTTATTTATCTTGACAAAGCTGCTTTGTGCATGCAGAAAATGGCTCAATGCTTTTGTCCCCTCACACTGGAGACTCTTCATATGGCACCCATGAGGTGACAATTCCTTTTATTGATCTCTGAAGGGTGATTCTGCTCTTATTGCCCCCCCCCACCCTTTCAGAGCGAGGGTCAGTGGGGGAACAGCACCCATGATCCTTATTACCTTGCTCCTGGTTGCATTCACTTTCACAATCAATATCACAGCCAAGACGATCGTTGTTCCTCACCTTCTTGCACACTCATAACCTCAGCGTAGTGACCCCTCCTGAGGGGAGTAGAGCAGCTTAATGGCTCGGCGGGGTGGAGAGTGTCACCTTGATAGAACGTACGATCAAGCGCAAGTCATTGGTCTCGCCTTCTCGGCTTCACCTGTACTTGTCAGGTTGTAGTAGATGCCTGTGGGTGTCATTTTTCAGCTCAGTTGGATACACTCAGAAGCTGTTTGTTCAAAGCTGAGCGCAATAATGTCAACAAGTAACAGGAAATGAAAGCATGTGTCGGCCTAGACCTTTGGAGAATATACATCCTCACTATCTTAGCTTTTCTTCCTGAGCTTCAGTTAATGCACTCTGATAAAATGACCTTCCAATTTAAGAGTTTACCACAATGTTTTAGTGACATCTTCCTGCAGAAATCTCCCCAAGAAAGCGCAGATTTCCTTGATGATCCACATCAGGGGTGGGCAACTGGCCACATGCGGCCCCCATTAACCCTCAACGTGGCCCTCAGGTCAATTTTTACACATCAATTCATTGGTAACATGAAGAACACATGACAAAATCTGCCATGAAATCATGAAAACCAGAAATATGTCCATGATAATATTTGATCACTGGTATATGTTGAGACTGTAATCGTCTTTGTATCCTACAATTTGGCCCTCTGGCAGTGAGAACTAAATGAATGTGGCCCCTTGCTGTAACCAAAGTTGCCCGTCCCTGATCCACATGCTTTAGCATCTCAAAAATACATTTAGCTGCTTCCTTTTGTCTTTAAAACAAATGAAGATATTAGTGTTTTTAGACAGCTGATCGGTTAAAACCAGATATTTATAGAAGTCCATCATGCTCTGTATGATGTTTTTTACATGCATCTTCAGTGATTTTCTGAATTAAATAGACTTAATGATGATTTGAGGGCATTATCATGAGATAAACACAATCATGTTCAGTGATTAGTGCTAAATCTCCAACACTGAAACACATTTGGTTAGCTTAGCTGTGTAGCAGTGAAACCCCCCTCACTTCACATCCTTCTTTTGATCCTCTTTCATAGCACAGTGTCTGTGTTTTTAATCTGTTCCCATCAACACAATTAACGATGTGGCTGCATTTGACCTGTGGTTTCATTTCCTGTCACTTTAAAAAAAATCCTCTTATCAAAGTGTAGGATGCATGCTTATTTATTTTGCTTGCCCATTATGCAAACGTTATGTGTGAATATAAAAACCCAGATTATGTAATGATTCCATTTGTGTGTGTTGACTTGATTATTACTTCTTGACAACAGAAGGATTAAAACCGGATTACTGCCTGATAAAGTTAGAGCCCTCTCTCTGAAGATGTACTCATGCACACACACTCACGCTCACATCCGATTCCCAGAGCCCCCCCCCCCCCCCCCCCCCCCTCACTACAAACTCTTGGGAAAACTTTCAGTTCAAAGGCTGCATGAGAGGCCTCAGTCCCTCCGATTTAAAGCCTGGGCTGCTAGAAGCTCCCACAGTGGCTTCCTTTGTGCCTGCAGTGTGATCAGCTCACTCTGTATTCCTCTCTTGCTCAACTTCACCCCATGTATAATCCCTGAGCCACTTCTGAGGACAGGAGGAAACTTCTGCTTCTCAATATTTCACTCTCTTGTTGTGAAACGCCTCCAGAATAGAGCTGAACACAGCCAGTGTTAGATAAGTAAGATGCAGTTGTGATTCATGATCTTGTATTTGTGTGTTTTAGTCACTGTAAATATTAAGTGAGCCTGAGTGACCTCAGCTATCTGCTACGTTAGGGGGCTCCTGAGGCTCATCGTCAGCCGCCGCCATGCTGGAAATCCTGTCTCAGCCTGACTTTTAAAACAAAGCAAGACCTGAGTTTTTCAAATGTCAGAGGTAAAGATTGATGACACAACATAGGACCACTTTATAATGAAAATTCAACATATGACCTCCAATCACAATCATTTTTTGCGCGTTTATGAATAGCCTTTAGGTCAATAATATCAAATAGTTAGACAATGTCTTGAAACATTGCAACACGGTTTATGAAGCGCGGCTCACAGTATCAACAGTAGCCTATTTTAATTTCTGTTTATTCTCCTTCCCCATCATCATGATGAAGGCTCGCCCACTTTACAGTTTGACCTAACAAAAGGACCTAATACAAAGGTGATATGCTGTTACATAGCATATGTTGGCTGCTTTAGAGTTGAAATAGGCTACAAGAGCTTCACAAAGTGGGCAGTTTGACTTCAGTAGCCTATCATTTTAAAATCAAGATTATAGACTACTGTTACTTTAATTTTGTAAATACAATAAACATATTCCTGATATATGGAACCAGCATTGAGCAACGTCAACCCGATAAGACGAATGAAACAATAATTGTTGGACCTCAGAGAGAAAACCTAACGACAGGTTCAGAGCCGCTTGGTTTTAGTCAATAATTCCCCTGTCAGTGATACTGTACTTCCTGTTATACCTTAGAGTGGGAAGCGACTATTTCACTTAAGTTTCACTTTTAAAAAGCTTGAAATGTAACCATCATGAGGAGAGTATGTAGACATTTTCACCACAGAGCGACCCTACTGTCTGCAGGAAGGTGTTCATCAGGGTAATTGGCACCTGCTTGTTTAGTGACTGATGTATAGCGCTTAAGAAACGTCTCTGCAAAGGTTGAGCTTTTTGTCGAGCAGCCATTCACAGTATTTATAAAGATTTGATGCTGACAAACAACAGAGCAGAGCGTTCCTTTCAGCGCAGAGGGGAAGTAGCACACGGGAACAAACGGAACATTCCCACAGGTGTAATGAGTAACCTGACTGTCAGGCCCCGTTTTATGACTGCAGGTCACTTCCTTGGCCCGGCTCCAGTTTCCATTTTCAGCTTTTGTCACCGAGGTGGAGAGAGGTGCAGGTGGAGGGGAGGGATTGTGAATAAAAGGCTACATAGATGAGGAGTTCTGCAAAAACACTTCATTGGAAGTATGCAATACTTCTTTGTTGTGGTAGATGCTGGAAGAAGACTTTTATCGCTCTACTTTTAACACTGAGGTCAAAGGTCAGTTTGTCGCCGGCTGTGTCATTTCCGATCGTGCCTTTATGGAGAAATGTATTTAATCCTTACTTTGAAGAAGTTGGAACCAGTGTGTCTGACTTCAAGGATTAGTTTCTTGTCGTAAAACTATCCGACGTTTTATCTTAATCTGGTTCTAACTTAGTGTGATTCCACTTCCTGTCTGAGCCGCACAAAGAAAAGTGACGGCCACTCAGTGGATTTTTGGAACAGTCTCATTAAGACCACAAATTATACACCCGTCTTTTTTCCCTCCAGATTTGGGCAAAGGAAAGCTGTATTTCTTTGGGAATCTTTGGGATCACACAGCCCTTAAATCAACCTGATGACATGCTGCATGTACTCAGTCCTAAAATATAAACCTTACTGTGGACATGTTGAAGCCTCACTGAAGGATGCTTAGAACAGCTGGCTGTTTGACTCCTTTCCTTCTTACTGTCCCCAAATATTTACACCGGTCTGTTTATTCAGATAAACAATGGGCTGCCCCCGTCCCATTGTAGCCCAGTTTAAAAAATCTGATATATCGAACAAACTCTGTTTTCTAATCCATCAACAACACATAAAATACTCAAACCATCTTCATACAGATAACTTAGCCATGACAGTCTATGTGTCATTGTTTCTGCCTATCTGTTAATATTAGGACCGCAGCTAACAATTAAACTTTAAAGGATAACATTTTCATGAGAAATCAATTAGTCGTTCGCTCTAAAGTTTCAGAAAATAGCTTAAAAAAATGTTTTTTCCAAAAGACTAAAATAACATCCTAAAATATCCGGTCTGTCTGCCAGCTGAAGAGTTTCAGTCTGCTGTCAAAGAGGAGGAAATGAATCAGCTGCAATCAGAAAGCAATGACTTTTTTAACCTCTAGTAATGACTCAAACTGATCATACATTTTTTATAGCAGCTGTACTCGATGTTACCATTTAAAATGTTTAATTGAAAAGCTTCTGTTGACTGATTTATTGCCTTTTTGGTCTAGATCTATTTTTTCCAAATCAAGAATGCAGTGTGTGTGTGCTGCTTTAGAAAATAGAGGATTTTAACCTTCAAGAAGTCCCATCTGACGACCTGTTAATCAACATGATGTTCAGTAGGTCCCTAATGACTTATTGATGTATTGACAAGTAATCCTGTAAAGACCCTGAGCATCTTGGGTGTGTCTGGAACAAAGACAAAAACATTGATTTCACCTCAGAGAAGGCAACGACAAAACAAACCGAGAGATTCTTTTATGGAGTTTTGATGCACTCAGGCACATAAACACCGCTGTGTTTGCATGTCAGCAAAGTTCATTCCTGTATCCCCCACCCCCCCCCACCCCCACCCGACTGTCTTCTAAGACATTCCCCAGCCCTGATGTCACCAACCGTCTGCGAGGATATTTATTGTCTGAGGTTGAGGTTTATCAAGTGTGGGATGGAGGTGGGGGGCGCTGAAAAGTTTGTGCCTGTTGAGGACAGAGAGGGAGGAAGAGGGAGTGGGGGGGGGGTGTCTTTGTGTGTTTTCAGACCGTATCTCATCTGCCCCACTTGTGAGGCTTTGATTCAAGTCTGAACTGGTCTTAAACAGAGCGCTGTGTTTGGTTTGGAGGAAACGCCGTAAATCCCACCTGCATGTGCTGCAGCTGGGAGAAGTGTGTCTGAGCAAGGTGTGAGACTGTCTGCCTGCCTCTTTGTGCACCGGCTGAACTTTAAATTTAGCTGTCATACTGTGGTTTATACACCGCTTTCATCATCGTGACCAGAATCAAATCCCAGCTGAAAACTGACTGACTGGATGTCTGGTGGTTTTTACATTGTGCAGGGCCAATTAAACCCAGACTGAACAAATGTGGACGGTTTTTTCTCACGTTTCTTCAGCATATTTTGCAGAAAGTTTCCCCCTAAGCAATTGTTTCTACGTTTGTACACTCATTTTTAAAATATTTTTTTCCACACATTTAAGAACATTTTAACCAGAAAGCAGCATTGATGCTCTTAGTGATGTTGTCTTTCCCCCTTAAAAATCTTTGCTTGTGGAACACCCACACCATCCCTATAAAAAGAAAACAGGAATGCCTTACAAGGAAAATTCTGTTTAGAATCGACCAGCACACAGGATGTGATGCAACTGTTCTACTTAGGATGAGGGCTCCTGTACAAGCTTGGTTCTTTGAGGAAATGCTGATTCGTTCTTGTGTTAAACTGCCAACTGTGTGTTTAAGACATCCCAAAATATCTGAAAATCACAGCCTGAGCACATTGCTGCTTTTACTGCAGCCTTACATTTTGAGTAAACACATCTTAAAGTATTCTTTCCTCTCTCCTCCAGATTTGAGAAGAGGTTCCTGCGGTTCAAGAGAGCCTTAACCGTAGCGTCCTTCACCATGGTGGAACCAGCCGACAGGCCGTCTACAGCCGGGCAGAGGTTGGGAGCCCCTGACAGTTTCGGGGTGTCCACTCTGGAGCCGGGCCTGCGCCCTCCAACACAGCCTCCCGGGAGACAAGTCTCCATCAGGGTTCAGATGCTCGATGACACACAAGAAGTCTTCCAAATTTCGGTGAGTGGAATGTCTTTTGTTTCTGTCTGATCGGACTACATGTGTTGTTCCACGACTGTTCGACACACTTCCTGATCCAGATGTGCTACAGATGTTAGGTTATAAGTAGAGCCTGATGTCACCAGCAGATATCGACCTGTTAACAAATAATGCCGTATATGCAGCACAAGAACGAGAGCATCAAAGCTGAACAGATGCAGAATTTGTTTGAAGTTAACAACATTGTTTAATGCAGTTGTTTGTGTAGAATAAAAGCCTTGTGAGTACATTTAGCATAGGGACACAACATCTGTGCAGAGCCCACACAGAACAATTACTTGCAAGCTAAAAAGTTTGTCAGAAATACTCAAAGGGGTCTGATAAAAGACATGCAATGTGGCTTACAGCTGCTGATATTCAAATTCTCCTTCCTCACTCTTTTATGTAATCCACTGCTAGTTGTGGTTGGAAAACAACGGCCCACTGTGATCCATTTACCTTCAGCCCTTATCTCATATCTCTACTTCCCTGAGAGACACAGGAACTGGGGTCGAAGCCAGCTTCCAGTTTACAGCACACCACATCTTTGTGCAGACCCCCTGATGTGGAAATGTCCTGCACATGGTCTAAATTGCAGAAATGATATATATATACACACACACACACACATATCGCTTTTTGCAGATTTTGGTTCAAATTTGATAGAAATCTGCATATTTCACTCGTCCTCTATCTGTCTCTGGCCGTTCCGATGAATCCCTTACAAACAGACTTATTTGTATATTTTTTAGCCTAACAAAACAGTCCTCACTCTGATGAGGTGTTTTGAGTATTTGCATGTGTGTGCCTGCATGTCAGTGAGTTGGAGGCCTGTGTTTGTATACGGTAGCTTCCTAATGCTGTTCAGAGATCAGGGTCCTCTGGGAGGGTTCACAGGCAGTTGCTTTAATGACATCTGTGCTGCTGTGCATTGGTATGCCGGGAGTAGTCTTGAAATAATGCATACCGCGAGCTGACAGAAACGTCGGTCGCACGCCCTCCTCGGCAATTTGCACGCCTTTTAGAAACACCAGCCGCTGCATTATCGGCTCTGAATTTGGGAGTTTTTGTGATGATAATTAAGTTGGATTCCAGAGAGTCACAATGTCTCAGCTGGCTTGTCGAACATCCAGAGCTGCCAGTTTTCAAGGAGCCGTAATTGGCCCTTGTGAAAATGCCAAGAATGTACGTGGTCGTTAGTGTGTCAGAGCCTGAGGATGTGTGCGCCTGTAGCTGAGCGGACAGTTTGACGGGAGGGGCTGGGATTTTGGTTCAGGGGTGTCATCTGCATGTGTGATTTTTTTTTTAGAATTTTTCAAACCTCCTAAACTGATGTTTTCTCAAATTGGAGTAAGGAAACTGAAGCTGCGGCTCTCCTCAAAGCAGCAGCAGCCTGTGTTTATGACAGGAGTGCCTCCCTTGCTGTCTTCTTCTTGCCTTTCTCACACAAGGATTTTAAAATGCTATCTCTGTGCAGCATGTTTAGACGTCAGTGCTCTCACCACAGGAGAGCATCATCCGACGACTGCAGCATGGCTAAAAAAACACCAAAATGTACAAATATTTCCTTGGTTTAATCAAGAGAGCAAAGTCTAAAGCAGCAGGAGGTTAGAGCGGAAATGTTAGGAAGGCAGAAAATGCAGGATAGAAGGAAAAATAAAGAGCAAAAGGTGGAGTAAAGAGCAGAAAGTGAACCCACCTCTGTTTTTATTGCTTATCACACATTCACTGCAATAAGTGAAGCTTTGTTGTCTTTTAGCTTGACTCGCCTAATCCGTTTTTTTCCTGCTTCAATGCCCCTCGGTGTGTTTGTGCAGGAGGTGTAGACTAACGTGTGAATCAACAGATAAGCCTGCAGCCTCGCACTGTAAACGTCGGCACTCTGTGGGGCATTTTCTCACCGTGGGGAGAGCAGGCCTTCCAATGAACTACTCATTAACTCGGCCTGTAATCTCAAAACCTCAGCCGGGGGGGTTTGGAATAGGAGCAATAAAATGTAAAGTTCCCGAAACATCATTTGATGTCACATTTTAAAATAACACCTTGGGCATGCTGCAGTTCTGTTGTTATGTTGAATTGAGCGACTGTAGTGCGATGTTGAATTATCACTTTTATTCGGTGTTTTAAAAGACTCATGAGGCCGCTTGTTTTTGTCTGCCTTTTAGTGGGAAAACAGTTGAGTCAGGTTTGCCTGTTGCAGCCAATGAGCAGAGAAAGAAACAGAAAAAATGGGGGTTCATGTGATATATCTCAATCAGGCTAATTTAACCAGAAATCACTTTTTTTTATTATTCATGATTAAATGATTCAGGCGTATGAGTGAATCACATTCCAATAATTCTGGTTAACATATGACTTGAATCACAACTACACGTCTTGGCTCCATGTGTGACGGACTCTGCGTTCTTCGGCTTTCAGCCTCAAAGCAGTGTTATGACGTTTCTGTTGTTGATGAAATCAGCTGTATCCTCAGGCTTTCTGTTGGGAATGCGGACTATGTAAACGGACTGTATGGGACAGATTCCCATGAGGGGCGACATGCTGGATCACAGGAGATCTTAAACTGGAAGAGGCACAGAAAATCACTGACATGTTTTATTTGGATTCCTTTTTTTTCTGCGCTGAACTTGAAATTGACCTTGCTTGTGTATACCTTCCATTCATAAAACATAGGCTGCTGCATTAGTGGCCACTATAACCACACACACACACACACACACACACACACTGTGAGGCTTCATTATTAATGTGGAATAGAAGCAGCATGTTAGAGGAGTGTGTGAGTGCAGAACATCATCACTCACTCTCACCTTGTAAATATTTAAAGACGATGTGCTCTGAGTGTGTGTCTTTATCATTGTGTGTGTGTGTGTGTGTGTGTGTGTGTGTGTGTGTATTTGCATGTACCAACAATAAAAGAGAAGATATGTTACTCATTTATTTTGACCTGGTTTCAAGTGGTCCAGTGTCATTTAGTTACAGTGAATCCATTCACATACTCATCATCGACGCGGTGTTCTTACAAGCTCAGATACATGATATTCTTCATCTTTGGTCCAGCACTAAACGTTGACTCAGTCCTTTGATATCTGATGTTATCACAGTTTAATCTCATTATACTGCAGTGTTTATATGTGTCAGAGAGGAACTGTTTTTGTATGATTTACCCCCCCCCCCCCTCCCAAAATCATCCTCCCTGTCCCGGAGTCTCTCGGTTTATCGTGAGGTTTAAGCTTTTGTGATGTTCCAAAGGAAACAGTTTTGGTTTTAGTGGTGGAGAAGAATAAACCAGAGGGAAAAGGGTCAAGTGACTTCATGTTACTGGAACTCACACCTGTTTCCAAATGGAAAATACCAAGTAGCATGTGCAACACTCAGAAAGGGATTCAGTTAAGGTTTCCAACCTCAGCTCAGTTTCAGTGGCAAAATCAAGCAAATAGTGTTTTTTTTTTTTGTCTTACAGTACCCTCTTTCATACTGCATCTACTTACAAGGTGTAGCGTGAGCAAAGCAGCAGCAGCTTCAGTCCTCCATCTGTGTCTACAAATGATGCCTTCAGGCACAGTATAAAGTGTTAGGCCGCTTTTGTTTTCGCAGAAACCAATACATACTCAATGTGTGCTCCTTTTGTGGGAGAAAAATAGATTTGAAAGGCAGAAAAAACAAGCCAAATGTGCTAATAGGGCGAGTTAGGAGTGTTTCAAATAATACCACAGGTTATCCTCTAAATCCAGAAGGCATGAGATGCATTTATTTGAACTGAAAGTGTTGTGTTACCCCCCTAAAGGATCAGGATCATGTTCTTTCAGAGCCACAACATGTTTCTTTTCTTATTATATTTCTTTATTTCGAACGATTAAAAAAATAGATGAAAATGAATAAACAAATGGAAAAACAATCTGTATAAAATAAAAAAGCCAACTTCAATATAATACACATTTGACTCGTTTGAAAGGGATAGGAAGAATAGGCTTGTCAAGTCCTACCTCCATTCTTCACCATTAACAAATGCAAAATCCAATAAAATAAAATAAACGGACAATTAAAAAAAAAATACTCCAATCGAGCGATTCAGAAAAACAAAACAAAAAAAAGAACAAAATGAACATGCACCTGTTGACTTGTTCGTTCATGCACTGTATTGTGATAAATCCAACGTTCACTGCTGATGCAACTACATACACATGCATACATGGAGAATAATTCGGTTTTCAACCTTTTTTTTACTGGATTTGTTGACAGGAGCGAAAAAAAGGAGCAATGCAACACTACACGATATGATACCATACATTATGATAGGATATGAAACACACTATTATCCCCTCTGGAATAAACATCACAGAGAAACGGAGGCCAGGAAGAAAAAGCAAAACAATCCAGCAGTGGCTTTAAAATGACATGTTTTGGTTCCTGCAAAAACAGTGGGATAAAACAATGTGTTTTAATCATATGTCTTTAACATACCTTGGTTTTTGAACCGTTCTTTTTCTCTACTGGATCATTACACCTGCATGTGCAAGTCGCTCCATCAGCCATGCTACACCGTCATATTCCAGCTTTAACTTGCAAAGCATCATGATGGCAAAGATGGAGCTGTGCTGACTCGCAGGGGAACAGTTGAGCCCAGTAAAGCTGCCCCCCCCCCCCCCCCCATGGACCTGCCCTCCCTGAGAACCAAATAAGTGTGGATGATTCATATTTTCTTCTTACAGTGGTTGCACGTATGGTGCCGCATGTTCCCTTTCACGTTTGCATGTGGGGTCCTCTTTTAATCCCTCAATCAGCAGCGTCAGATTGCTTAATATTTTGCCTCCGGGGTCTTGACCTTAATCCCCACCGCGCCATCCAATACATCCACATCAAGATTGACCCTCTCAGTCGCTGCCGGAAGCTTAAAACAAAGATAGCAGGGGAGGTTAAAGAGGTTTGTGTGTTAGCGTTGGTGTGCGTGTTTTAGTGCAATAAGATCGCTGTGTGGTATTTATTGCGTGATTGGATTGTGACTTTGGCCATGGCTCCTGACCGTGTGTGTGTGTGTGTGTGTGTGCGTGTGTGTGTGTGTGTGGTTTTGGGGAAAGATACAGAACTATAAAGGAAAGGGGGAGGGTTCTAGGGGGGGATTAGGATGATAGAGCCGTTTAAGAGACGACATCATTTGATGGACTAGCGGTTCCCCCAAGGCCTTTGACAAACGAGCTACAAGTCCACCCCACACACACACACACACACACACACATTATGCACCAACGCACTTCTTCTGGGCTGCGATGCGGAGCTGTTGACATTTCAAATGGATGGGCCTTTGTGCTGTCGGCCACCTCAGGAGTAACTGATACATGTGGAAGGAGCAGATAGAGAAGAGACAAAAGAAGCATTGGAGTTACAGATGGATATTTGTATTCTTACATTTCCATTTTATTTGTGTTTCTCTCGGTCTAACTGCATAAATTCATCACTTTGAGGGAGGATCTTTGCATTTTAGAGCTGGCCTTTCTGTTCTTTGCAGAGGCACACTTTTCCCTCTCCAAACCTTTGGTATGTCTGCCTTATTGTGCAGCTGAAACCCTGGCAATATGCCTCTCACAAGAACAGAGGAAATTAGTTGTAATGCTGCCTCGCATTAGTGAATTAGCATGCACAAAACCAGACAGTTATTATTTTGTCCAGACTAAGTCCTGGAGTTATTTTAATCCTACAAACTTCTTTGTATTTTACTTTTTTACGAGAATCAGCCAGACTTTTCACCTCCCCTTTTGCAGTATTTTACCCTGCAGCATGTTAAAACTGAGCTGAGATTCTCTTATTTCCACCTCTTTGTTCCTTTATTTTCTGTTATTTACACCAGAGAGAGACAAGAGAGACAATGTGAAAAAGATGAGAAAAAGTGTGTTTGGGAGCTCGGAGCCAAACTATGATTGTGTTTCTGTGCATGCACTGAAGTTGGCAGTGTTCCTGGTAGTTAAGTTTCAGCGGTTTGGATGTGTGGGCAGAGCCAAGGTGATGTTTAAAGACGGTAAAGTGTAGTCATTTCAGGGTGAGGCTCAAACGCTTTATGACCCCGCGCTGAGACGAGCCTTCTCTCACTCTCTATCCACACACTCCATCTCTAAGCCCTCGCCTCTGATCTCCAGAATAATCTCTTCCTTTCATTCTGCTGTCTTGGAGCGCTTAGAGAACTAACAGTAGCTTTGGCAGGCCACATTCATCATCGTCCTTTAGAGACCCCCCCCCCCCCTGTGTCTGCTCAATCCAGCACTGTACCATACTAAACCTATGTTGAGCTCACATGAGACTCATTAAACCATGGATATGTGACTTTATAGGCCAATATGAATGAACATACAGCGAGAGCATGTGTGGAATGGTCATGCTCGAACCTGCTTTGACACACTCAAGACTATTTAGTAACAGTCCTATTGAAAAAGATATTTGATAGGATTTACAGATGTAATACTCTCCCCCTCATGACGCTCATAGACAGGAATGGGAATAACCATGACTTAATAATGTTTTGTTATTTTAATCGTTTAATTACATGAGTGGCACATCATCATCTCCTCAGTTCTTAGTCACTACAGACCTACACTGATTTATTAAGCTCATAGATTTTAATAACTAAACATCATTACTCCCAGGCTTCTATCACCTTAAAGTCTTTATTTGTGATTTTTCACACTTAAATGTAGAAATCAAGTATCTCCTCTGAAAATAACTCTGAGTCATGACTGTCTACAATGGGTGTAACCACTGACTCAGGAAGATGTCAGGGACAGACTGAAATTTAACTTAATAAGGGCACAAAAAAAGGAAGACACGATGCAATATGAAATGTCCTCCAAAGGCAATAAAGATATTTCTTAGTCATTTGCATTAAATGCTGATGGGATGTCCCACTGTCTGTGATGTTTTCAGAGTTTTCAGAGTCCTATCTTCACTTTGTTTACATCGCCTGGGCGGCCGGCTGACTCCTCCCCTCGAGTATAAAAGTTGTTTAATTGAGGGACTAGAGAAAAGAAGAATAACATACTGTACTCACTGCTTAACTGTGTTTCTAGATCACGCTCATTTCAGGTAAATTTACATGCAGTGTGAAGATACCAGCAGAATAAAGATCGCTAGCATATAAAGCCTTTAAGGTCTCTAATTGTACCCGTGCTAACCCTTGTTGCATGATTGGATGGCGGCTCTTGAGGTGCATTTGTGAACAGACAACTCAGGAAGATGTCAGGGACAGACTGCCCTGGAACCCTTAAGACATTTTCAGGAGTGAAAAAGGAGAGAGAGAGAGAGAGAGAGAGAGAGAGAGAGAGAGAGAGAGAGAAACAACTTAAACATTACTCTGAACATTTTGTCCTTTCTTTTGAATTGGTGAAAACGCTGCTTTTTCATTGCAATCCCATTAACACCAGCGAGAGAAGAGATTTTAATCCATTAAAAACTGGTTTTGGAATAATGCTGTCATAACTCAAAGTTTGAGTAACATGTAGATGCAGCATGCTTGCATACAGAGTTTCAAACAGAGGAACTGCTCTGTGTTATGTAATGGTTGGCATTCACTGTCTCATTCCTGTGGTGAGGGACCACAAAAAGCAACTTCTGACTGAGAACTTACTTTCCCCTCCGAAACTTTGAGTCTTTACTTTCCCTTCTCTATTCGAGCCCAAACTTTGACCTGCTAGCGGAGCGAATGAAGGGAGGATAAATGAAGTCACATACTATTTAAGTTTCACAAATACATTTGAAAGTGAAGGTGATTTAACTCGTTTTGACACTTTCTTGACATTCTGTTGGAACTCCAACATGTCACTGAGGCCCTTCTGTTGCAATACAGGGTTTTTTTTTTGTAACTTTGCCATCAAGGTGGGTGTGTGTGCGCGTGCAGCCACGTGGAAGCATTTAGCCGTGCTGAGTTCAAAGACAGGGCCACAGACGGAGCTGCCTCCGAGCTAAGAAGGAGAGAATGAGCAAAGGAGACGTGGAGATTATTCCTATCGCTGATGGAGAGACAATCACTGAAAGATTGTGACTGAAATGGTGCCGGAAAGAAGCGAAGGGGCCCCTGCTGAGGGGACAAAAGAGAGACATGGTGTGTCGCTGACTGTGACGGAGAAAGAGGCCTGATCACAGCGCAGGCAGAGGGAGAATGATGTATACAGACACACATCCGTCTCCCACAGAAGCGAATGAATGTGCACACACTGTCTGCCTGCAGATGGGATTGTTGTTGTTTTTTTCAGATGTAATTGCAGTGAATGAGGTCCCCAGTGAGGAGGCTAGAAAGTGGAAGAGCTGGGCCCCATTTAGGGTAATCACTGCTCCCCTGATTCTCTGTGCTGCACCAAACCCCAGCTGGAAATGAGAGGATTTTACAGATTACAAGTACAAGCTTAAAAATAGCAGTTTCACCTCTACTGTGGGATATTAATTGCTTCCTATATTTGATGAACGCTGTGATATCTTGATGCTTAACATGCTATAACAATACCTCAGTCTCCTTGTCATCACAACCTCTATTCCAGTTCGGTTTTGTAATACCTCAATGTTGTTGTTTTAAACACAATGGGAAATTATCATGAGCTGCTCGCCAAATGCTGGTAGGTTTATCATGACTGCCAGACACCGTGAACGGCAGCCAAAACTCATTTAGAGCTCCTGTTCTATATGAAAAATTAACTTGGCAGAGGCTGTTTTATTTAAAAAAGAAGAATTGTAGCTACAATTGAAGTGTTGGTGTTGGACACGGGAGCGAGCTTCAGGCAGCACTCCTGTTTGTTGTTATCAGATCATTCCTGCTGCATTATGGTGCTTGACTTGAGATTTTTCTCTTCCACCTGAAAGCTAGAATTTGAGGCAGTTAAGGGGGGGTTAGCCGTTTTCTCTTCCCTCGCTGCTGTGAGTCGGACAGGTCTGTAAGTGCAAAGCCATTAGGGTTTTGTGGCTTCTCTTTCCAGCTGTCTCTGCAGCTGATGATGGAGGAGAGTAGTTAGCTTGTGTCAGGGTTTCCCCTTGGCACAGGTGAGAAAGTCACCAGCGAATTAGCTGGAGTTAGAGGGATGAGGGCTGGAATTCTCACACCAGAAACACTCAGATATAAACTCAGATATAAAAGCATCATATCCACATTTATCTTCATGGCAGTACTATAGAACTGATTGTGGGTGTGGTGGATTGAACCTTCTTCTGCTTCTTTTGAATTGATTTGCCATCAGTTAAAAACATATCTGCTTTGTTTTGGAGAGAAGTTAAAGAATATTTTCTATTGTTTCCCTCTGGTTCTACTTTTCACATCTCAACATCAGTATGTGATATCCCCTGACTGCATGCTCCACCATACATTAAAAAAGAATCTCAAACATACCAAACACATAATCGATGTCACCCTGGTCCTGCAGGTATTTTATCTGATGTTAGAATAAAAACCCATGCATGTGTTGGTTTGTAGGTCCAATCTGTTTGGTCCAGTTGATTGACCCAGTCGTCAGCTTGAATGGCTGCCACTGTATCCCTACAGGCACATGCACCCTGCAAGCCAAACTACATCCACTGAAACACTGTTTATGTTATGTTTAGTGTCTGACCTCGTTACAGAAAGGATACTGAAAGAGAAAATCCTTTTTTTTTTTAAACCACAAAAAGCATTTACATTGCTTTATTTAAGCCTCCAGACTGCATTGATTTAATAAAAACAACAGTAGAATTTTTACTTTGTAGAGCAGAGGAGTTGCGGATCTACCTCTTCAGTGATTTGTTGCCTTATTTGTCTTACTGTGTGACTTTTGTGTTTTAATTGGATCTAATACTAGACATATGAAGTGCAATTACTCAACCTGAGAGTCTGTTGAACTTGGTGTTGGAACTTTGTGAAAAGAAATGCTTAAGTAGTCATGCTAAGAGTTTAGCGAGCACCTTAAATCCCCAGTGTCAGCTTCAGTATCTTAAATGAGATTTCTTCCCCTTCATAGAGTCCGGTGACATCTCTGTCTCAGATCTGCGCCCTGCCCTCCCCTCTAAATCTCCTGGTGTTGTTGTGTGGAAGCATGCAGCACCGAGATCTATTTTCAAAAGGTGAAGTGTTTCTTAATCTCCGTCCTCGCTCCCCCCGCGCCTCAGTTTGGACGTTTCCCAGAAGCCTCTGTGGAATTCAATGGCGTCTCCCACTCTCCCCTGCTGTGTCCCTCAGTCTCCCGCCGCTCGTCTCTCAGAGAAACTCGCAGAGGAATGTTGGCTGCAATTAGACGTGTGGGAGAAAGAGCAGTTTGGGTTTTTTCACCTCTCTACACCTTTCTGTTTTTTTCCTCCTGCTTTTCCAGACATCACGCTGCTCTGTCTGTCAGGATGTTTCGTCATGCCTAAGTGTCATCATTCTTGCAGTTTTATAAGTCACACCAATCATAACTCACTTCAAATGTGTGGAGGGACTTTTCCTTCACAGCCCTAATTGGGAATTCCCAGTTTTGCATCCCCTCGTGGATCACTGTCGCCGCACTGCAAGCTCCGGCTGTGATTGATTCATTTGATTTAAGTCTGTCACTTTAACTCCTAAATGGATGAAGTGATGCTTTTTTTTAATCAGCACTGCTTTTCTGCAACATTTAAATTGAGCTTTAGTGGCTGCAGAAATTCTACTGAGATAAATTGATTGACATGTTTCAATATCACTGAGATATAAAGCTTTAATTACATAAAGAAGCGACTGCTGTGGCATGGTTAAACCCTCTCCCTTACTTATTAATCATCCATATACCCTCATTACCACACACACATGTTTACCACAGGCATAGTTTGTATATTCAGTTGTGTTGCCACACCCTTTTTGTGGCTCGTAAATCGTCCGTTTGGGCAACACGTGCAAAACAGAAACACATGGCATGCTTTCGGGGGTTGATTTAAGGGCTACTTCTTAGCTGAGGTTAAATGGGGTGAGTAAACTAAAGCTCTAAAGACGACGGCATGGAAGGTATCCACAACTTGTATGATACTGTTGTTGCCTCTGAGGTCGTGAAAAGGTTTTATTTTTTATATTTTAATGTATTGCTTTTATTTATTGTATTATCACAACCGAGCTCTCCAAACTACAGATGCTATGTGTCTTCAGTGATGCTAACAGGCCACAAATTGAGCCTCATTAAAAAGCCTATGTAAGTTTACATTCCAGCCAACTGGCACCATTTAAAAGATGCCGAATTAGCTATTAGCCAACCTTGTTGGCAGTGGACCCATGGGTGTGCAGCCAGCTATCACTGGTATCCTCTGTTACTTAAGAAACCCTGAATGACATTTCCAGTAGTAGTTACAAGAACCATTTTTTAATTAATTCCAAGCAGTTGCCAAACACATAAACAATGATGGCTTCCACAGAAAGTACACGACACACTGAATCATATCAATCAGATGGGATTGACTTATGACCCCCAGAATGAGTATGTCTTCTTTGAGTCCAAACAATGATCTACAGTGGGCCATCAATGGATGACTTTATCACTGATGAAAAACTAAAAACATGATTATTCTTCAGCCATTCTAATTGGTTCGGACTCAGCAGGAGGTAGTGAAGTCCTACTCAATGTGTGCTCATATTTTGTTGACTTATGACCCAAAAGTCAGCTAACAGAAGTGTGCCAAACAGAGATTAATGGTTTAATTGAGCTGCATCCATAAGGTATGTGTTAATGTATCAGTGTTTGGGCCCCAAATCACTGCATCAAACTACAAAACATGATTTTATTTTTCTACCTAATGCAGTTAAAAGTGTAGTGAATAAGTGAACCTAAAACCCAAAGTCTTTCCTGACTCATCATCGTAGACCTCTGGTATATTTTCAGCCAGCACTTGAAGCTAAAGCATGCATAGTGCTCGAGTTCCCACAGCAGCTACCCACGCTGAATTTACACTCCTGGTACTGTGAGACACTCAGGATAAAAGCCTGAAAAAGCTTGAGCCATGCGGTCCACCATTCCCATTTTATCATTCAGATTCTCGATGGAGCGCTGGAGGCTTTCTGGAAACAAAAGAAGCCCTGTTGCGAGATTTACAGACTTCATTATTGCACGAGGCGTCGTACAAGTGAATCCTACACGAGACGCCAATTGCTTTTTAATGGCACAGCAGTGTGAACGTATTCCCCTCTGCTGCCTGATTTAATTGTCTGCTTCCAGTATTGTGTGGGCCTTAATGTCTGGTACACACACACACTCAGACACACTGCTGTCTTCCCAGAAGCCTGTACACATTCTCTTCATCATCCCCCATCAGGGTGTTGCCAGTCAGATCTCCCACAGTGCCTTGCTGTCACTGCTGCTGACAATAGTAGCAGGTATTTTGCCAGCATGCAGTTTATTTAACAGTCCAGTTAGACACATGGACGTGTGTGCATGTGTGTCCATCTGTTTGTGATTTTGAGTCCTTTCCCTTCTGGCTGAGTGGAGGAACCAGGACTGACGTCTTGCCAGTAGGTTAAGCTGTTTAATGTAATCTGAATTGCAGGATGTGATTGGTGGACAGTCGAGGAGGGAGGAAGCCTCTCCCATCTGTCCTGCTGTTCGCTGGTATTTTGGTGTAAGTTGTACAGTATTGTACAGTATCATGTTGTGTTACACCAGGGTGAAATTTAACTTAATAAAGGCACAAAAAAAGGAAGACAAGATGCAATATGAAATGTCCTACAAAGACATTAAAGATATTTATTAGTCATTTGCATTAAACGCTCCTGTTCCTATTCTATATAGTAAACTGTGGCAATGCAATAGTTAAACCCCCCGATGGTAATTTGCAACAGACCCAGTTAAATATTCCCCAAGCTGTATTTATCTTTTACAAGCTGTCGTACTTAAAGATAGCACATAACGCTTACAATGTGATATCACCTCAAATTCATGTACCCAAACTTCTGCATCAGCTGATTGCAAAAAACAACCAGATTCCAGTGAAATAAAAAATAATGTAACAACCTGAGTGCTATACAACTATCGCTTTTTTGCCAAACTAAAAAAATATGACCAGATTGCTGACCAACTACCATTGCTTTTTCTGCTTGCACCACAGTGTCATTGAATGATTCCCTGCACTGACATAAAGCAGAGCAGTTGTGTGTGTGTGTGTGTGTGTGTGTGTGTGTGTGTGGGGGGGGGGGTGAAGAACAGCAGTGGGGGGGGATTGTTCTCGTGTGGAAAGCATGTCAAGTGTCAAATCAAGCATCACTTCCAAAGCTGAACAACTAGCTCTCTGACAATTACATGAAACTACTCAAACAGATTGCATGATGTACTGTGTAAGAAAGGAGCCGGTGTGTGTGTGTGTGTGTGTGTTCACACTATTAAACATGACACACACTTTATTTGGTGCCTTGGGGAACAAGTCTGACAATCTCCAATTTATTTTATTTTACATTTTTGTTCAGTAAATGGTCTGGAAATGTGGCGTCCTAACCAAAAGGACTGTTGGTTCCCCAGAACACCTTGTTCATAAGGTTCACCATGAAAAGAAAAACAGATTTACGGCTCAAATGACTGCTTAGCATGGACACTCACAGCCACACTGAGGTTTAGTCAAGGTTCAGGTGATTCTGTGGCAGCCTCTCAGCAGGGTGGAGTTATCTCTTTCATTATCAGGCTTTATCTTTCCACATCGATTACACCTCTCTCATGTCCTCTAACCCTGCACTTTGTTTTTTAAAGAACAAATTGTTTGATTTGTTTGGACATTTTTCTCTTACAGAAAGTCGATTTTTTTTTGGCCATTGCTGCTAAATTGTGAGTCAGGACAAAAACCAAGTAAGAGTGCAATTTAAAGACATATCAGATGTAATAACAGCACATACTTTCACTGAAATGATCCCTGCTGGAATATATAGCAGGGAAACTGAAGAAGAAGAAGAAACGGAGCAGCTTTGAGGTGTTTTTGTTCCTGTCTTTCCCCCCGTGGAGACTTCTTATCATCAGTCTCACCCATCTGTTTTCTATCCCTGCTGACATTAGTCAGAGTGCAGGACTGCAGACCTTTCAAACATCCTTTTACTGCATGCCAATTCGCCCCCCAGTCAGGTTCTGTTGTTTCTAGCGTGTCTTGAAACCTTATTTTGAAAATAACAAATGGCAAGAAGGAAGACATCTTGATTTCAATTCCCGGAAAGTCTGCACATTGGTGGCCACTTTTAGCAACTTTGATTAAAAGAAGTATGTATTCATAAGTAACTCAAGGTTTTAAATACTACAAATGCCACGTAAGTATATTTCTTTTGAGGTTTCATAGGTCATTTGAATCGATGACGCTTGTGGGAGGCTGTGTAAACCCTCAGCACGCCACGACAGATGGTGAGAATATTTAGCTTGGCCCCAGGTTGCAGGGCAACACAGGATGGGAAGAAAAGGAGAGCGGAGGAAGAAAAACAAAATAATTAATAGGTAAAATACGTCTATCTTGACCTTTCATGTAGTGAGTGGAATATGTGAGAAGCAGACGACTGGTGTGACTTTTATACACACTTTCTTTAGATTTTCATTAACTTTCCATCTGAGACTGGAGGAGACAAAGAAGAGAGAAAATGAAGTGATATATGTGGAGGCTTTCTTTTCTATAGGCCTCAAAAGGGAAAAAAAGGCGGAGTAATTACTTTGATATACCACATCCCAGTTTAGGCAGGCACTAACCTTGTAGCATGAGAGAAATGTGGGATTAAAAAGCAGCAGTAGAGGTAGTGTGTTTTTGCTGGCTGAGGGGTTTCTGGGTAGCATTGAGCTGTGTTTTGGCAGAAAGACTCTTAAATATTATGTGCTGACAGTTTACTGGCAGCTGTCCCTAATATGATGAGAGCAATCGGTCAACTTGAGTCCAGACATGGGAGAAAATGCAAAATAAACCTCAAAATAGAGGAGGAAACAAGACCACATCGTCTCTATATGCTAAGCTAATTGCATGATTTTAAAGCTCTGGTCAAAGCATTTTCTCGTTTAGATGAATTTCTATTTATTTATTTTCCGACATAGCAAGCATTTAATTATTTCTGTGTGCTTTAGAACTGTCTCTGTCCCTGGAAAGTTTCAAACACTTGCAGTATTAGCCGTTTCCTTGTCCGCCCTGTTGTGGTATGTCTCACATGAGACACTATAAAGGCACTCGCGTTGTTGCCATATGTCCACGAGCTGGTCTTCTTGTTCCACATTCCTGACTCTGGGTTAAGTTGTGTTGTTGTCAGCTTCCATGTTTGTGAGCTGTGAGCTGTGAAAGTAAGCAACATGCAGTTGGTGACGCCTCTGGGTCTGCTCGCTCTCATTGGCTTTTGCAATAGTCCGTTGGAGGTATGGAATCATACATCTCAGACATGTATGATATTATGATTAGGGGCGCTCCCACCCCACACAGGCAGGCAGAGTGTCTTCAATAGGCAGAGTGTCTTCAATAGGCAGAGTGTCTTCAATAGGCAGAGTGTCTTCAATAGGCAAAGTGTCATTGGTTAAATGGAGTTTAGACAACCAACAAGATAGAGAGAGACTTTATTGATCCTGAGGGAAATTCAAAGCATCCAGTAGCAGGTTACAAAGACATGACATAAAACATTTGTTACAAATTAAACCACAAAACCGACGCCCCCCTCACATATATATATATATATATATTAACCTGAAAAAAAGATTAAAAGAATACCTCTAGATGAATCAAACTTAAACTGTGCAATTAAAAATAGACTTATACAAGAAATGTTCATAACCCGTGCAGGGATAAAAATATATGTGAGATTAAAACAAGAACCTAAAAACAGGTGAGGAAAAAAAATCTGCAATTAGACCTGAATATAAAAAATAAGAATAAAATAAATAAAAATGAATTAAAAAAAAAATAAAAAAATAGAAAAAAAAAAAAAAAGTGTTGACCTTCTGAAGTTGTGTTGTTTATATATTTACAGTTTAAAAAGCAGATCGTGCAAAATGATCAAAAAACAGACATTAAATAACAGGCAGTGCAAACATTAAATTAAAGGTGCTATGTAAGTAATTGAGGTAACAAGGAAGTGAAAGAGAAATCAAAGATTTAGGAAAAGGCATAACCATGAGCCCACTTTCTCTCTTTCTTTAGGCCGATTGTGTGATTAGAATTAAGCTGACACATTTTGAGTGTCTTTTTTTGGGGGGCAGTTTGCACGTTTGCCACCAATGTGTTGCTCTTTGGGGGTTCTTTGTGTGGACACAGTTGACTCGAGGCATGTGATCTGTCAGTAACACACCGCAGGGGAGCTAACACAGTCAACCTCCCAGCTGACAGCAATGTATATTTTTATACCTCCCACTAACATACACTCTGTGTGGGGGCACCACTGTCATAATTAGACATTAGTTGGCTGCAAAAATGAGTCATTTTCTGAAAGATTAACAGAAAGAGGAGACATGGAGACATCCTCTGCTTTAATTTTGACTTGAAAAATGTGTAGAATTGTCCTCATTAGTAGTGTCACAAGCAGAAATATTCAATATTTTAAGCGAATCGGTTGCACTTAGAATCATGCTTTGCAAACCAAAGTGTTGATTGTTGAGCCTTTTCCCATGTCAAGAGCTATTTTGATAACGTCTTATTAAAGCTCAACCTTTTGGAGGTCTTTCTGGCTCGGGGACTTGGACTTGAAGCCAGCTCTCAGCGCAGTTTGCTGATGGACATTTGGTTTTTAAGGCTCACTGCTAGACCTGCTAGCCTTCTAATTATCTCTAAAAGTCAGGAGCAAAGGCCAGCTGTGTGAAACGGCCTTTAAGGACACGACCTTGGCCTTTTGCAGGTTGCTTTTACGGTCCAGTGCTGCAGCAGGAAACTCTGACTTCAACTGTTTTCTCAGCCTCTTTAATTGTGTGCCTGCATGCGAGCACACGAGCCAATGAATGCTCTGTTTTATGTAAACGCAGAAGAGAGAGAGAGAGAGAGCTCAATATGTCCGGGTTTGCAAAGTATCGCTACAACATCTGCTAGATAGGACAAAAATCACGCTCCAAGACATGATAAAAAAACGTGGCTGTGTGTATCAGAGTGTGTGTGTGTGTGTGTGTGTGTGTTGTTGGCTGACTAAGAAAGGCTCATTGATGGTCGTCGCTGAATGAAGGGATTGTGATTTGAACTGAAAGGCTCTCAGTGTGCGCTCTGCAGGGCCCGGTCTGCTTCTGGTCAGCTGAAACATTTCAACTCACAAACACACGCACGTGTTATTTCTGAGCCTTCAAACTTTGAAACTATGAACCTTCCAGAAGGGTTTGTATTATCACTTACACCCTAACTGTACCTACATGTTACCCAGAAAGAGTACAACCTCCAAATACTGTATATGTCATGTTTGACCTCTGCTAAGAGACCATTTCCTCTTCTGAAGCTGCTGCCAAAATGAAGGCACATCATGAAAACAGGCTGGTCTGTCCCATTTTGAAGAGCCGCTTCCTCCCTGTTTTCCTTGTGTGCTCACTCTGGAGCTGCTTAGTATGAAACTTTGTTTAATTCCCACAGCATTTCATGTGTTTTAAGCTAGAGAGAAAACGACAGGCCATCCTTGACCTTGAGTCTTGACCGTTAAAGACTTGACCACAGCGTGCTACAAAGTGGACCTGCTTTGCTGGTGAGGGGGGGATTAAGAACTGGCATTACCTCAGATGACTGGAAACTATACCTGTAAGTGAAAGGCACATTGGAACCACAATGGTTTAAACAAGATTTTAAGCCACTACTGAAACTGAAATGCTGCATATTTGAGATAAAACCCTGAAAAAACTGGATGACATTGAGTATTCTTGGGATTTTGCAGGTCATGATTTATCATCTCAGTCTTTCTACTTGACTTTTCCACACTCTCTTCAAACAGATTAGAACTTCTGCTGCCATTTCTGTCAGCGCTCTGTCGGACAGATTTAAGGCTCTTGGCCCTGCTCTACTGTGTGTTGCTTCTGTGCCCGAAAAGAGTCAATTCTCAACACACCCATTCGCTTTAAAGTCTGTTTTGAGATCCTGCCGTCCTCACTTTCCAGCTCTTCTGCACTCTCCTTTTCATGACAGCTTCTTTTCACACGGTTAAATTGAGTTTTTCTGCCTGATTTTGAAGAAGCCGCATGGTGTGTTCGTGACCCGGTGTTATTTTAAGTGAGAATTGATATTTAAAGATTTCACCACTGTTCCTTCAATGACATTCCCCTCTGCATTCCAGTGTCTTACATTACTTGAATGTGACATAGGATATCTCCCCAGTGCATTCACACAGGCTTACTTTAGTGATCGGAGAATGGTTTGCAGATATTAAAGGAAATTGGAATCTGCCTCAGTCTAATTAAAGCTCCTGTGAGGAGTTTTTAAATGGTTATGAAACACCCTGAAAGTAACATTGATGCTTCTTTATGAGCTGCAAAAGCAAAAAGAAAAAACTATCAGGAGCTTCAAGATGAACTTTATTTCAACTGTGAGTTGCAAGTGCACAAAAAGGACGACAAAAACATGGCTGACTTTCTCATAACTTCAGAAAGTCTTCCCTTCTTTGTCCGTCTTTATCTTCAGTCTCTTAATTTCTGCAACTTGGAAGTATGAGAGATATATTTCTTCTTTTTTCCTCAAACTGAAAAGTCTAAATCTCCAGCATACTTCACCAGCTTTCTCCTCTTTCTGTCTCAGCATGTGCTTTGTGTTTTCTGGGTCACATGATAAAGCTCCTGTGTCTCCTCCAAGGCAGATTTTTTTTTTTTTTTTGCAGAAACAAGACCTTCTACTGTTTAAATTGGACATTTTGTGCAAGAAGTTTGCATGCACGTTTTCAGTTGAGTAAATTGTGCAGAGCCGAGTGAAAGTACAGTCAGTTTATAAAGCCAATCAAGCTAACATATTTGTGGTTTAAGCTTGAGGAAGGGAGGACTTCTTCAGTAGCAAGACCTCTTTTGTGTTTCTTCTTCTTAACCACTTTTATAACCGTTAAGCCGCCTGCTCTGGGATCCTCTTCCAACCTGTTCTCCCACTCCCTCCTCTCCTCCTTTAACCTCTACTTAAACCAAGATTACAGCAACCAAGAACCGGATCCTGTGCAAACTTGTGTCACTTTCACAGCGTCTTAGTCACACACAGGTAGCTTAGTGTTACTCTGCGCTACCTGGTCCAGTAGTGTTACTTTTTCATGAGGACTGACTGGTGTGAGAGTGAGTATGGAGGGTGTGTCTCCACAGACAGGCTGACCACACAGAAACAGATGGACACACACACACACACACACACACGGTAGCCAGATGGTGACAGACTTGGCTCCCACTTTGGCCTTCGCTGCTCTGATTCCAGTCCTCTTCATTTTTTCTCTCTATAGTAATTGCACATATAGTGTATTCATCATATTACACGTGGAAACACAGACATTACATAGAACCTCAGAGAGCAACACCTGCCTCTCTTGATCTCAAGGTCTACACATGGCTTATGTTTTGACTACAAGTGAAGCATGAACTGAACCGATCTGCTGATCCAGTCATGATCTTGCGTGTGCGGAGGAATGCTTGCCCTCATAAAACTACACATTATCTTCAATTATCTCTGAATGTAGAACAGCATGCTGACACATTTAGCTCTAAGTGTCTAATTTTGGCTTTGGTGCTGCAGTCTTTTCTGGAAAGCCCCAAACTCTGGAGGAGAAGTTGTTTAGTTCCTCCCGCTAACATGCTAACATGCTTACTCTGCAGTCCTAGGATCTGGTATAGCAACACTGTGACCCTTTTTCCTTGGTGTTTCTGTTGTTTCTGAGCTCTCCCAGCTGAGCCTCGCCCTCCAGCTACTCATTAGACCCAAAACCCCAATCCTAGACCTCACTGCAAGGTCAAAGGTCAGCTGCTTGTTAAACCGGGAAAGGGCAAATTTTGTGCTTGTTTCCCAGGTCTTTTGTGTGTGTGTTTTTAGGACCAATCACCCGCTAGGTGACACATATTCTCCTCTGGTTTCCTCTGTTATTTTAATCTAATTAGTCTTTTCCCTCCTCTGCTCTTTTCCTGCAGCAACGTTCCACCGGCAAAGTGCTGTTCGACCTGATTTGCGTCCATCTCAACCTGGTAGAGGGAGACTACTTTGGACTGGAGTACCAGGACCAGCGCAAGATGACGGTAGGAGACGCAAACATTAAAATTCTGCACACCTATCTCCTTTTTCATTTCCATCTTTTCTTGGTTTAAGCCTCCACCTGGACTCGGTTATTCCATGTGTTTTCATGGCAGAGCAGCTGCTTGCAATGATTTGCACACTTGCTGTACTTTCCATGGGTGTGTCTGTAGATTTTAGATGCTGTTTTGTCTCTTCTGCTGCGAGAGTCTGCAGCAGATTTGAAGGAGAAAAGTCGGTCTGTAGCTCTCGGAAAAAAAAGAAAAATCTATCACTATGCACACACAAACACGTCAGTGTGCTGGAACAGAAACTCTCTGTGCGTTTTACAGCCTCAGGCGAAAGAGCAGCAGCTTAGAAGAAAATCGATAGAGTAGATGAAGTAATGCTGACGAAATCCTGACAGCCCGCAAACACAGGAGCAGACAGACCTAGCTGCTATAAATCAAAAAGATAACTGAGCATTTCTTATCTTGTTTACGAAGGCCAGTGACGATTTTATAGCTGCGATAAACAACCAAGATTCAAATTATACCCGACTGCATGATGCGATCCTCTACAAGCTGCATTTGTGTGGTACTGTTTTTCATGTTGGTGTTGCAACACTGCTATAATTACTGTCCAGTTTCTCTGCTCTGATTACGATTAGATTAAACATTAATCTGAAGGAGACTTCCTGGGAAACCGGCCAGTTATCAAAGTCAAACTCAACTTTATTGTCAATTTCAAAATATGCCAGACATACAGTGGAATCAAAATTGCGTTTGTCTCCGTCCCACGGTGCAATACAACCAATATAAAATAAAATAAAATAAAATAAGGTAAAATAGATAAAATAAAGTAAGGTAAAATAAAATAGAATAAGGTAAAATGGATAAAATAAAATAAGGTAAGATAAAATAAAATAAGGTAAAATAGATAAAATAAGGTAAGGTAAAATAAGGTAAATTAAAATAAGGTAAAATAGATAAAATAAAATAAAATGAGGTAAAATAAAATAAGGTAAAATAGATAAAATAAAATAAGGTAAAATAGATAAAATAAAATTAGGTAAAATAGATAAAATAAAATAAGGTAAAATAGATAAAATAAAATAAAATGAGGTAAAATAAAGTAAGGTGAAATAGATAAAATAAAATAGATAAAATAAAATAAGGTAAATTAAAATAAGGTAAAATAGATAAAATAAAATGAGGTAAAATAGATAAAATAAAATAAGGTAAAATAGATAAAATAAAATAAAATGAGGTAAAATAAAGTAAGGTGAAATAGATAAAATAAAATAGATAAAATAAAATAAGGTAAATTAAAATAAGGTAAAATAGATAAAATAAAATGAGGTAAAATAAAATAAGGTAAAATAGATAAAATAAAATAAATAAGATAAATAATATTTACAGTAATAAATTCTAAATTGTGCAAAAGGTACAAAACAAAATAAAATTTAAAGAAAAAGTAAACTTGTGCAATGTGCAGTAAACTGATTGTACTTCTGAATAGATATGATTACATCAGAGTTCTCAAAAGAGACACGTTTGTAAGATTTAATGTTTTTATTATTTACTGAGCTTTCTAAACCAAAACCATTGGGTTTTCTTTTTGTCAATTTTGCTTTAATATACCATGTGGGACGCAAATTTAGTGAGATCACAGCTACGTTTTTATCTTTCTAGATGCAGGCGTAGCTTCACTCCTGTTCTTATTTCAGGATTTTTTTACTTCACTTGACACAAAGACCACAATCATTTTGACAACAGAACATTAGGAGAACTTCTCAGTCTTTTAACACGCTCTAATTAAAGTCTCGGCCTGTCCTCTTTAGGTGTGGCTGGACCTGCTGAAGCCGACACTGAAACAAATCAGAAGTAAGTCGTTATCACACACATGTGATCTTTATTACCTTCATGAGCTCTGCTGATGTTGAAGCTGTACATTTACATTTGTTTTCTTTAAGTGGTCCACAAGCTTTAAAGTATAATTCTGTCCTTGCTTGAAGGATAACTCACATACACTCATCCCTTCTTTTTCCCCTCCCTCAGGGCCTAAAAACACCATCCTTCGCTTCGTGGTCAAGTTCTTCCCTCCTGACCACACGCAGCTCTTGGAGGAGCTGACTCGGTAGGTCTTCTCGGCACAGAAACCACACCTACCCGAGGAGGGAGATGGATTAAAAGACGTGTTGTTTTGCTGTTGGTTTTCAGTCCTTCACGAGGATTTTCTCAGCTGGGTCTGAACATAAAGTAGAGACCTTTTTAGAACATGCTTGCATCTTATTTTGGACCCTTTGTCTCTCTCGGCCAGCCACATATTATTTTTAACACGTTTATACCCACATGGCATCCCATCTAACAGTTTTTTTGGTCCTGTCTGGGATCAAGGGCTCATTAGATAATCTCTTGTTTCAGCCCGGCTGTGAAAAAAAGAGTTCTGTGACCACTTGTTGTGTCGTGTGATTTAGTTGTTTCTCTGTAAACAAACAAGCTATGGAAGGCCAAGACATCCAGCTGCCTCAGTGAAGCACACTGTTTAAAATAGTCTTTTCGAAAGTTTAAAAGTTTCCACCTTTCACCTCATTTCTTGGCGAGGAAGTGTTCATTCTCTAAAGTCAGTCAGAACTTCAAGTGTCAGCTCCAGTTCGGCACCATTTGGCATCACATAACCAAAACACAAATAGAAGAATGATTTGACCTTCCTGATTTTCCCATGATGCTGCAGTTCTCTCTTGAATGCCCAGCTGGATTCAACAGAGAGAGAGAGAGAGAGAGAGAGAGAGAGAGAGAGAGAGAGAGAGAGAGAGAGAGAGAGCCAAACAGGAAGTGAACAACGTGCTTCTCTTGTGTCAGGGGATCCACAGTTATAACTCTTCAGTCATTTTTGTGAATGAAACCCAATTTGATTCTTTCTACATTCATTTAGATTCAGATTTAACATCTGTTTGAATAATTCAGTCTTATATCACCGTTTGTTTTACTTCTAAGCAGAGTAAAACAATAGTTGTGGTTGATATGATTGATACATTTTCAGTTAACGAGAGCTTTTTTAAATTCTTTATTTCGAATGATTAAAAATAGATGAAAATGAATAAACAAATGGAAAAAAAAAATCTGTATAAAATAAAAATAAAATAAAAAGCCAATTTCAATATAATACACATTTGACTCGTTCGAAAAGGGATATGAAGAAGTCTAGACTTGTCAAGTCCTACCTCCATTCTTCACCATTAACAAATGCAAAATCCAATAAAATAAACTAAACGGACAATACAAAAAAATTAAGAAAAACAACAAAACAAAAAAAAACAGAACAAAATGAACAGGCACCATTAACATCTGTGAGATTTACATTCTCCTTCCTCATTTCTGTACTTTTCAAAGATATATCTTTTGTACATTTTTTAAAATCGCATTAAGTTCATACTTTGTTTAATCGTTTCGTCAAGACCATTCCACAGAACCAGCCCACAAATGGAAATACACATACTTTTTAAATTGGTCCGCGCATCATGCTGTTTCAAGTTTAGTTTCCCTCTAAAGTTATAACCCCCCTCTCTGTCTTTGAACAGGCGTGATGCTGCTGATTCTGTGCACCATGAGTTCAGAAGCAATCATTAATACCAGCGTTCTGTATTAAAACAAAATGAGTTTGCCTGGCTGCTCTGTAAACGGATACATCAGTTTATCCTGACTGTACGGGGCTTCATTTAGGAAAAAGCAGCAGTGGAGAAAAACATAAAGTATCCTGAAGTACAACAAAATACAAGTCTTGCTTCAGAAGTTTGAGGACTGTACCTGGAATCAACACTTCATGTGTTTTCCATCGGCGTTCTTTAGCCTCTCAGACGGCCAGTTTACTCCCCTGATGTCATGTTGTCCCACAGTGAGCCAGCTGAGTCCAGCTTTAAACAGGATATGGGCACACCGCCTTCATTTCCTTTGCTCGGCTCTCACAGTGTTTCTCTGTTGTCTGCGTTTCCTTTGATGGATAATGTGAGCAGAGACGGACTGACAGATGTTTGAAAGATCTGTGTGAAGACATCAGACTCAATTAGCCTTTTATTGACAATGGGACACTTTCAAATGAGTGCTGCTCAAATATAATGAAGTTTAGACTTTTAGAGACATTTTAGAGGATGACTGTTTCATTCCAGCGGTTAGATATTATTTCTCCCATTATCTTATCTTATCCATTAAAGCCAGCACTACAGCCCCCTTAACTGAGTATCTTTTTCAACAGTTTAAATTTGCATGATGTTTTCGCTGAAATTGTTGCAGCTTTCCAGAGAAGAAAATGACCCCAGGCTGAAACATAAAGATATCAAAACTCTCTGAACCTCATTAACTTTATAAGAGATAATCATGTAGCATGAAAAGGTTCAATTGGATAGCACATAAAAAAAAAAAAAAAGCTGCTGCAGGACCATTAATCTCCCAATCACATACACACTCAGATACACTCTGATGTAGAATGTGCAGCCAGTCCTCTATTCGTCCTTAAACAGCATGAAAATAGCAGCTGAAGCGGCCAAACTCTGTTTAAAGGCGCTCATGGTTTCTGAGCTGTGGTGTAGTTTGCCCTTCTTTATTTGCTGATGTGTTTGGTCTTTTATTAGCTTTGATGTTAGCCTGAAAATATGTACCAAAATTAATAAATAGGCAGAATTTATACATGTAGTTCTTGATTTTGTATCAAAAATGCATTTCTCAAATAGAGATTGGTTACAAGTGAGTAGCTTCAAAGTATTAAAGCGTATGTGTGTGTTTATGGTGTATAAATGTCAGCAGTTTGATAGTTTATAAAAGATGCATTCACCTTCAAGGCTTCTCTTCTTCACTCTTTTTTTTTTTTCCTGTCTGTGTTGTATTTTTAATGGTCTCCGTCTCTCTGTTTTTCCCTCCTCCAGGTATCTGTTCGCCCTGCAGATCAAACGCGACCTGGCCTGCGGTCACCTCATCTGTAACGACACCAGCGCGGCCCTCATGGTCTCCCACATCATACAGTGTAAGAACCGCTCACAAACGCCTCGGTTAAGATGTCAAAAGAATATGATGGAGATAGAGACCTTTAATGTGAAAGTCAGGAAACTATTCTAAACTGTTCAGGTGAATCCTTTTCTGTTCAAAATCCAATCTGCCCTCTTTATATTCTACATTTTCCTTGATGTATTGCTTCAGATGCTTTGATACGCAGCAGAATTTAAGCAACTTGATCACAAATGATCATCCTTCATTAAGGCTTTGGTGGAAAAACAAGCTGTAAATGCAAGAATAAAGCAGAGGGTTAAACGTCCTATCATGTCCTAATAACGCCAAACGTAAATGTAAGGGACCCCCATGTCTAATACTGAAAAACAGATTTTTTAAAGCCAGATATTTGAAATGTTCCATGTCTGCAGAGGGCTTTATTCTCAGTGTCAGATCCGATATAAGAGAAGAAAAGGCTGAATGCTGTGCTTATGTGTAAGACCATAAATCATCCAGCACACAAACACATGACAGATGCTCCCTACGGGGGTAATTCAGCAGCACTTACTGTACTGGGCTGTGTGTCTCCAGTTCAAGTTTTAGTGCTGAATATCCGTCAAAGTGTTTCCGCTCACTGCAGAGATGTTTATTAAAGACGTGATTGAGATTTGAGACACAAGAAGGAAGAGGAGCTTGTGATTTGGGGTCTTTTGTTTGCATTCAGCTCACTCCAGCAGGGCAGATGAGACCATAATCCTAATTCTTCCTGCTGCAGGGACTTGATATGTTGTTGGCCCCGCCTGCTCCCTTCATAGGGCATCAGTACTTCTTCACTTACATCATGCATGCTATTTGAATCAAATGCAACCTGCCCGTCAAGCTACCTGTTATTATTCTGCACCGTGTGTGGAGGATGTCGGATTGGAAGATTCAATTCAGTCGAGCAGGCAGCGGCCGACCACGGCGCAGCATGCTAAAGAATATCACTCGGTTGCCGTGGTAACCGCCAGTGCTGTGCCTGTTTGTGTACCTGCGGGTGGTACGCAATGATTGTTGCTGGTTTTGGACAGATGGAGTCCCAACGCATCACTACTCTTCATCTGATGTACAGTAGAAGAGAAAATAGATCCAACAGGAGGGAGGATAAACAAAGAATGTATTTCTTTAGGTTGTATTTCATTTCTTTGTTTGCACTCTAAATAAATAATTCATCTGTTTGCCCTCTTCAGCTGAGATCGGGGATTTCGATGAGACCCAGAGCTGGCAGCACCTCCTCCACAATAAATACCTGCCCGACCAGGACGCCATCAGAGATAAGATCACCGACTGCCACCGCAAGCATGTGTGAGTTATCACACACTAGTTCACACATGCTTCTCCTTTACTGCAGTATATGCATCCTTTGTTTAGAAGATGAAAAGAGGGCAGTCTGTTTTCACTCTGCATGGTGGCAAAACCGCAAAATATTGAATGAATTTGATTATGTATAGGATCACTTACGCTGTAAACGTTCACCTTTTTAAGCAGACCTCTATTGTCAAACTCTGCAGATAGATCTGTCTGCACAGCGCAGCTTTAACGACCCAGGAAAGGACAAATAAGTAAAGGTTAGAGGGCCGGCATTGTTTACCCGAAAATAGCTTTCTAAGATTATCCTTGCCTGGAAAACAATGCTGAGCCGAGCTTAAGTCTGACCGGGGATCAGTTTCTGTTTGGCTTTAATCTTAAAAGTGTCATAAACCGACTCAACCACACACATACCTGCACACTTCTACACACAGATGTTTATCTGTGTAACCAAACGTGCACTCGCAAACACGCCCATTACACCCAACCCTTACTGTAAGTCTGTCTCCTGTTGAGATGTTTATCTTTGAAAAACACTCACACACACACACACACACACACTTCTAATCTCTCCCCCGCAGAGGTGGCTGCCCACTAAACACACCACTTTGCGCTCCCCCTGTGCCCCCTGAGGTCACACATTCACACAACACACCTCATCTACATTAAAGCTGCTGCTGTTTGCAAACACATAAAAAAAATCACACACGTCTTTGTTTTCTGGAGATTCCAATTCCCCCAAAGTCGATCCTTTAACCGCACATACGAGCCTCATAAAACCAAACCACGCTCTTGATTATTTGTCATACTCACACCCTGCACCACACTGCGGGCTCCTTAACCCCCTCCCTCTCCCATCCTTCAACCACCCTCATACCCGACGCAGGAAGGAAGTGGCTAATTCAGCAGCTTATACAGGAAACAGGAAGCTATTTTCAGATTTGTGAGGAAACTTCTTTTGTGGCAGTTTTTTTTTTCCCCTCCCATAGTGTAGAGGGTGCTGCCATCTGATCCTGCAATGTTTATTGTTACTACAATCGTGATAAATCTGGACTGGGACGTGTCTAACATCTGGTATACGGGGGGGAAATCAAGAAAGTATTTTTCTAGCTTTAGCTTGAAGAAGAATGAAATGAGCTGCTAATTCATTGGCTTGTTGACGATACATGGTTTAGGTTTAGTCATTGATGGGTTGATCGATTTCTCTCCTCCACAGCGGGCAGACTCCTGCAGAGTCGGACTACCAGCTGCTGGAAATCGCTCGGCGGTTGGAGATGTACGGCGTCCGTCTGCACCCGGCGAAGGACCGGGAGGGGACCAAGCTCAGCCTGGCTGTGGCGCACACCGGGGTGCTGGTGTTCCAGGTAAAACCATCGACCTCACACTCCACAGTTTTCCTCGAGGCCTTGCATTGTTTCTGTGAAATTTGACATGTTCCAGAGTCAGGTTTGAGGCATGAGCTGTACATTCCTGAAATGTTTTCTTGAAAGGAGTGATATATCATATTCTCTGGAGATCGTTCTGCTGCTTTTTGTTTTATTTAGAGCGGACCTGGAGCTTCAACTGCAGTTTGGAGGTGTTCTATCTAGGTAATCTAAATCAAAACAATTACTCAGGTTTTTATGATGTTTTGTCTTTTATTCAGGGATACACCAAAATCAACGCCTTCAACTGGTCCAAGGTTCGAAAGCTCAGCTTCAAACGCAAAAGATTCCTGATCAAGCTGAGAGCTGACCCCGCTGTGAGTCTCTATCACTCTCATGCAGTCGTCTATTCATCCATCTATCCCTCCTGTCATACTCACTGTGTATCTGCATCTCCGTCTTGCAGCAGAGTGCTCACCACGACACCCTGGAGTTCGCCATGGCCAGCAGGGATTGCTGTAAGATCTTCTGGAAGATCTGCGTCGAGTATCACGCCTTCTTCCGACTCTTCGAGGAGCCCAAACCCAAACCCAAGCCCATCCTCTTCACCAGAGGATCCTCGTTCCGCTTCAGGTGAGGAGAGGAGAAGAAAGGAACGTGGATCTGTGCCATAGTGTGTGTGTTTTATTTTCTAATCTCGTATTTTTCTCTTCCCGTAGCGGGCGAACCCAGAAGCAGATCATCGATTATGTGAAAGACTCTGAGCTCAAAAAGGTCCCATTTGAAAGGTGAAGTTCCCTCTTTTGTTTCACTCACTTCAACAACAGAAACTACTCTGAATATACACGAGTAACCGGATTCTCTCCTTCTTTTTCTCTCAGGAAGCACAGTAAGATCCTGTCCAACTTCGGCATGTCTCCTCAGTCGTCTTCCTTCAGATCACAAGTGCCAAAAGAGGTGACACACTTAGAATCTATCAGAAACACTCATCTTCATTCATTTCTTAATTTATCCTCCTTTGTGTATTTAAATAAAACATTCAGACGTTTTAACTGTTTCTCTTTGTCCCTCTTCTCTGTTTTTGTCCCCCGTCCCCTCCTGTAGAGTGCCATGTCTGTGCCGTTAGCAGACCAGCCGGAATCATCCAGACTGGGCCACCAAGCTGACGGTTCAGAGGAGCAACCGGCGGCCGCGTCCTCCGCCAACGGCTTCCATGACGCCGAGCCAACTCAGTCCCCGCAGAACCACAACGGCACAGGAGCGGACCCCAAGTTCCTCAACCCAGGTCCATCCTGCAGGGCAAACAAAGGCAGCAGCTCGTCTATCCCTTACATAGACTGCAGCGACATAGACAGTGAATGTGATGTGTCTAAGAACAGCAGGGCCTCCAGGGGCCACAGCAATGCAAACGACAGCAACGCGGACGAGTCTCATGTGTTTAACAGTGATAAGGACGGGGGGAGAGGTCGCAATGGGGGGCAAAATCAGGGCTTATTTGGGGTTGTAAATGGGTTCTACCACACAAATCACCAGGGGCTAATGCAGCAGCAGCAGCATCAGCAGCAGGGGATGATTGGGCTTCAGCAGCAGCAGCAGCAGCAGCAGCAGCAAGGTATTGTGGGTAACAGAAGCGCTGTAGAGCAGGCTAACAGGTTTAATGGGAGTCACGAGCTGACAGATGATGAAATCGTCCCGAACGGAGGCTCGTTTCACGGTCGCCTCCCGCTCCACAGCACGCTCCTGGATGAAATCTTCCAGAGTCGAGAGAAGCGCGGCGCAGCTGCCGGGCGACCGTTAGGAACCGGCACTCGCAGTCAGTGCTCGAGCCCCGTGATCAGCAGCTTCCACCACCGCACGAACTCTCTCAGTCACACCGAGGTGACAAACGGGCACGGGCAGCCGCGCTCCGCCCCGCGCTGGGACGACGCCGGGCATTACTTCACTAAACGGCCCGGAGCCCAGGTGGAAGCGTCCGTTATCTCCCCGCCAAACCACTACGGTAGCTACTCCCCGATCACCGCCAACCGCACTGCGCCACATTTCGCCAAACCGTATAACAACAACAACATGAGAAACCGCTCCGACACGGATCCCTTCATCCTCAGCGGGATGACGTCCACTCCCATCAAACACCACAGCGCCCATCGCTCAGGGGTGCACGCTCAAACGCCCGGCTCCGCCCCAATAGAGCGGCGAATGATCATGACTAACGGCAATCACACGGGCAACCTTTTGGCTCCGGGTCAGGCGAGGTCCAATACGGTTCAGCGAATGTTCGGTCGTCAAGGGAAACCCGGTAACAACAACAACAATCTGAACCAGCCGGTCCAAATGATCGACGGCTCCACCAGCAGCGGCTCCGACACCAGCGACACCGAGTCGGACACGGGGAGCAGCGCGTACAGTCAGCCGCTAATGTACGGAAACCCCGCCGCCGTCAGCTCCATGAATTCGGTGAACTCGAACGGCGTGAACTCGTCCCCGATGCCCCGTAGTAAGTTCAGCTTCGGGAGTCTGCAGCTGGAGGAAGGGGGCGACGGCGAGGGAGAGGAGGAGGAGGTGTGTTATCACTTTAACGAGGAGAGTGTAGCAGGGAGAGTTTTCAGCTGCTGAACGAGAACCGATCCTCGTCCTGTGTGTACATAGAAATCAAATTCATCCACATTAATGAAGACTGTTAACGTGTTAAACAGTCGACTGTCACTACAGAAATACAGAACATGAATCCTGATAACACTTTACTCTAGCCTTGCTGTGACACACCTGGAACACTTTTTCTAAAGTTTTTAACTCATTCTCAGAGTATGTGAAGCTACTTTTTTTCACATTTTGTAGGTTTTCTACTTGAGATAAGAAGTAGATTCCACTCTTTTAGGTTGAACCGATAATACGTCTACTGTTTCTAAACCCAATAATCCACAATTTTGTATTGAATTTTGTACGTTTTAACACTTTAAGCAAACGGTTGACTTTAGTTTAAACTTAGCTGGCTTTGTCAAACAGAGTCAATGAAGCCTGGAGGCACAGGGGTAAAAAAATAAATCTTCCTTAAAATGTGCCATGTCGTAAAAACTGTATATTCAGCGTAGATGATGAGTGCAAATACATTTACAGATTACAGCGGATGAAGCATTGTTTTAAAAAAGAATCATTGGATAGTATTGATATCCTGCAGGTCAGTCTGCAGCAATGGTTGCTTGTTGTTGATAAATGCTACTTGATAGCTCACTTTGAGAGCCGTTGTACCTTTTTAGAAGTCTGTTTGTTGTTCTGACATTTACACATTTGTAGAATCCTAATGTAGCATTTTGTCTAAATCAAACTTTTATACTTATTTGACTGTTGTGTGGTGCAATAGAAGGGCTTTCAGAGAATAGCTGAGGGGAGTCATTGGAGGGTTTTTTTCACAGGGGAGACAGTTTAATGTCAGATCAGACGTCTGTAGAGTTTGTCTGTGGTTGATCAGACAGACACGATGATAATGTGGATTGTTGAATTTGAGATATTCCCCTCTAATTGTACAGTATATTGTAGAGGATTGATTGTACTTAGAGTAATACACTTGATTGGTTGTGTAAAATGTGTGTGTAGCTGCGGAAATCAGCCAGAGATCGGCCGGTCTGCCTTTTCGAGTTTAGAGCTGAGCTGGACGTCTGTTTCTTTGGAGCACTTTCTCTTTAATTCTGTCCGTCTGTCTGTCCGTCTGTCTGTCTGTCTGTCTGTCTGTCTGTCTGTCTGTCTGTCTGTCTGTCGTGGGAAACCTGCACTGTAATCTGAATGTTTGTGGTAGGAAGTTTTGTAGTGATTCTCTTTTGTATTTTCCAATAATGGAGGAATAGAGCTGCACCAATTTAAACAGTAGTGAGAGGGTGAACCTACCTATTATTACACTTGTGTGTGTTTTGATAATGACGATGCACTATAGGCACTTATGTTTCTTGTCTTGGTTGATCACAGGCTATTATCATCCTTTATTTCTTTCTTTTGTTCGTTTTTCTTTCTTTCACAGCGATTCTCAAACACACATCTTTATGGAAACCTGTCTGCTTTGCACGGCTTGGCCCCTGTTACGCACTAAAAACACACAAACAAACGTTTTCTCACTGTTACCTTTCATTTCTTGGTACGCTGTTTTCACTTCTGTTTCAGTGAGCTGTTTATTGAAGGTGTGCACTGCTGGCCCTTCATCCTCATGAATGTCATTTACTGGCTGTACGTTCAGTGACACACACGCTTTTATGTTTTTGAACATTGAATTGGGATGCGCTCTTTTCTTACACTGGACTTCACATGTGTGCTCTGCATCTCAATAAAACTTAAACGTCTGTACGACTACCAAAACAAAATCAGTAAAAAAGACGATCAAGAGGTGGAAAACAGCCAGACAAAAATCAGAAGATTGACTGAACTTTCCAACAGAAGTTTTTTGCTGCTGGCCAATATTTCAATGTTTCCGATACATTTTTCAATCAGCCTCAGCTTTGTATATTTTAAATCTATTTTACTAATAAGCTAATGTAAACATCCTTAATCTTTGATTGCAAACACGGCTGTCAAACATCAGCCAGTTCCCATCATCGCTCTGAGCCTGTTAGCATGTGTCTTTTTTACTGACTTTGTTTTAGGGGGATTTTTGGTTAATTTCCTTCACTTACATACCAGTGCTATGGATTATATTGTTAATGAGCATTCTGAATTTTTCTGATTTGGATCCACTCAGACATATATGAATTATTAACTAACTTTGTGTAAAAAAAAAAAAAAAAGAAGAAGCAAATGAAGAGGGACTTTCTTGGCCCCTAGTCGGTAAATATATTACGACTCAGCGAGCCTTAGTGCTCCTTTAAAGAGTGAGGTTAGGGTTCAGCTGCAAATTGATGTCACAATCATGATGTCATGAGACAGTCCCCCTCTTTCCAAACCTTTTCTTTTCTTTTCTCAGTGCTTTTGCTTTTTTTTCCTGATACAAATGTTCATGCTCCATGCTTTGTACAGCCACTGTTTTCAGCATGTTTCCTTTACTGTGAATGCATGTTAACCAGACGAGCAGAGTCACTGCTTTTCTGTCATTCTGCTTTTTGCTCACATGTTGTTTCTGTGACGGGGCTCCAAATGGTTTTAAATGTTTAACAGGTATTTTTATGCGGTGTAACACAAACGTACCCGCTGTAGAACTTAACCAGCCGTCTTCTATCACAGTTTCTATCCCTCCATGATGCACCGCACTCTCTTTCTTAAATATTTCAAAACCATTTAGTGTTTTTGCCCCGGGTTTCTCCTCTGTGCACCATGAGAAAACATGGCTGACTCAACTCCAGCTCTCTTATTAACAGAGTGAGAGGGCGATGGTAGACAGACATGTGAAAGTTAAGCTTAATGCAAATGTACGTGAGGGGGAAAAAAAAGAGACACATTTGAGAGTAATGACGTTTTAATTGTAAGGTGTGAAAGTCTGAGTATTGTCTGATGATGGACACACACACACACACACACACACACACACGCACACACACGGATACTGGAGTTGAGTCCACCTTGTGTTTCCTTTCACTTGTCACCAAACGGCGCTTGCAGCAAATCACTTCCATTGAGGCATTTTGTAATTTTCTTGTATTGTACATTTACAGACTGATAGATTGTGAGTTTGTATTCATGTTGTAATTTGTACGCTAATGGAGTTAATCAGAACCAAATACTCTAGATTTATGCTAAAATTAAAGTTAATCAGATTGTAATTTGAGGAGTAAACACTGAAATTGTAAAATAGTTAATAATTTGATTTCTCACCAAGAACTAGATGAGAATGTTAACACCCTTCTTCTGCTCTAAGCAAACTGCCCAGATATGTCAGCTTCATATTCTACAGACAAAGTAACTGTCCAGTTAATATGAAGCTACAGATAGCAGTCAGTTAGCCTAGCTTAGCATAAAGACTGGAAACAGTGACTTTACAGTGAGCATAGAGCTACAGCTAGCAGCCAGTTTGCCTAGCTTAGCATAAAAACTGGAAACAGTGAGCATAAAGCTACAGATAGCAGTCAGTTAGCCTAGCTTAGCATAAAGACTGGAAACAGTGAGCATAAAGCTACAGATAGCAGTCAGTTAGCCTAGCTTAGCATAAAGACTGGAAACAGTGACTTTACAGTGAGCATAAAGCTACAGCTAGCAGCCAGTTTGCCTAGCTTAGCATAAAAACTGGAAACAGTGAGCATAAAGCTACAGCTGGCAGCCAGTTTGCCTAGCTTAGCATAAAGACTGGAAACAGTGACTTTACAGTGAGCATAAAGCTACGGCTAGCAGCCAGTTTGCCTAGCTTAGCATAAGAACTGGAAACAGTGAGCATAAAGCTACAGATAGCAGTCAGTTAGCCTAGCTTAGCATAAAGACTGGAAACATTGAGCATAAAGCTACAGATAGCAGTCAGTTAGCCTAGCTTAGCATAAAGACTGGAAACAGTGACTTTACAGTGAGCATAAAGCTACAGCTAGCAGCCAGTTTGCCTAGCTTAGCATAAAAACTGGAAACAGTGAGCATAAAGCTACAGATAGCAGTCAGTTAGCCTAGCTTAGCATAAAGACTGGAAACAGTGAGCATAAAGCTACAGATAACAGTCAGTTAGCCTAGCTTAGCATAAAGACTGGAAACAGTGACTTTACAGTGAGCATAAAGCTACAGCTAGCAGCCAGTTTGCCTAGCTTAGCATAAAAACTGGAAACAGTGAGCATAAAGCTACAGCTGGCAGCCAGTTTGCCTAGCTTAGCATAAAGACTGGAAACAGTGACTATACAGTGAGCATAAAGCTACAGCTGGCAGCCAGTTTGCCTAGCTTAGCATAAAAACTGGAAACAGTGACTATACAGTGAGCATAAAGCTACAGCTAGCAGCCAGTTTGCCTAGCTTAGCATAAAAACTGGAAACAGTGACTTTACAGTGAGCATAAAGCTACAGCTAGCAGCCAGTTTGCCTAGCTTAGCATAAAAACTGGAAACAGTGACTATACAGTGAGCATAAAGCTACAGCTTGCAGCCAGTTTGCCTAGCTTAGCATAAATACTGGAAACAGTGAGCATAAAGCTACAGCTAGCAGCCAGGTAGCTCAGCTTAGCACAATACTGAAAAACAATGAAATTACAGCAAACAGTTAGCTTAGCAAAACAGACTGAAGACTGTTTTCCAGTACATATGTAGCGACAGCCAGCATTCAGCTAGCTTAGCTTAGCACAAAGACTTGAAACAGTGGAAACAGCTAGCCTGGCTCAGTTTGAAGGCAACATATTCAGCATCTCAAAAGCTGCACAAATTGAAGAAAGAAAATTGCGATTTTAACAAAGTGTTAGCTTTGCTTTAGCCATCTATGTTTCTTTATGCTAAGCTAAGCTGAAAAGCTTATTATTTACCACAAAAGCTTAGCAGTGGTGTCAATCCTCTCATCTTTCTCTTGGCAAGAAACAAAACAATTGATGAATTTAGGACATGAAAATGGTACCAGGTGGCATTTTAGCATCACATTGTGTTTCCTTTTGTTGTTTACATAACGCACTGACTTCTTTTGGAGGAATAAATCGACTTTCTGGCCGTTCTTCTACATTTCTTCTTGGATTGTTGGCAGGTTTTCCTTTCTTGCAACATCCCAAAAGGATAAAATCAGAATGAATACTAAAAATGGAAAAAAAAAAGGGTCAGTGTGCGGCCTAACTGGACGAAGAGCTGCCAGGAAGTCTTTCTATTCCCGTTTACAAAAGTAAATTAACACACTGACTATAAGGCTGAAAAATGCTCTGACTCACTGGTTTTCTGTCTTTCTTGTAACACTTTATATTTCTGCACATCTGTCCCTTTTGTTTTCCTCACAAAACACTGACTGGATGTTTTTTTCCTTAAGGTTTTTTCTCCTTCATCTCTCGTTAACGCTGTAACTGATTGTGTGCACTAGTGTCAATAAAAAACAAAAGTTATATGTTCGAAGTTAAGGGACTCCAGATTTTTCTGTAGTAGAAAACCATGTCCATCGTCATCTGCCCCGCCCCTCATACACCCACCCACCCACCTCTGCCTGATTTGTGACCCCTTCCTTCCACTTGTGTCTTGTGTCGTCGTAGTTAGATTGTAGATTAGTTGTTGTTGATTCGCTGGGTGTTATGTTCAAAAGATTTGTGTTTTTTTTTTTTAAGCGTGTGTTAGCTTGTTGTGTGTTTTGTGGTAAGTTCTTTTATAGCACCCGTCACAGATCTGCACTCAGTGGTTGCCAATTTGGTGTGTAACAGTGGACTCTGTGGAAACTTTGCACCTGGGCAAGTATACAGTCTTCACTTAGTATCATGTAGAAAACCTCTGTAGTGACTTTAGCTGTAGTGAGAGGTCACTTTCTAGTCTGGATTGTATTCTACCAAACAGCTGCCAGAAGTAGATCCGCACTACAGACCAGACTCCATTTAAAAAAAAAACATGATTTAAGGTGTCATTGCAAATCTATAGATCATATTATGTTGTGTTCTAGTTTAATCTTTCCTTTCCCCTTCCCTTATAACGCACTGATATGATCTTTATGAACTCTTCTAATCAAACTGATCGTCCATAGCTCTTTACTAACACTTCTGGAGTAGCACATTTTTTTGGCGCCCTGCCTGAACATGACAGCGGCTCATCTAAAGTCCTCGATCATAGTTTAGCTCTGATTGTCTGACCTTGAAATTCATCGCCATACAGTCAAAACTACACATGAGGACGTATTTGGGGAATCTTTACTAAATAAAGAAGAGTCTGAGGAAAACGTGTTAAATGTGTCAGTGTGAATTAAAAGATAATCAGATGGCTGTGGATTTCATGAAAGTAGTTGGATTATACAAAAAACTATTTTAACTCTGTCCCTTATCCTCCCTTGCCATCGCCTCCCTTATCTCACTCTTTGTTCTCTTCCCTGTCCCCGTCTCCCTCTCCACGCCACAGAAAGTCCCGGTTCAGAGGACTCTCCAGCGGGAAGTCCCCACGTGGTCGTCAACGGCAACGGCTCTGTACACGGGCAAGGCATTGCCGGCATCGGCGTCCTGCACGGACCGGGTCAGAGTCCGGAGAGACAGCAGCTGTCGCCTCTCACCAGCCCGCTGCTCACTGACGCCGGGTGTGTCCGCCATGATGATGAAGAGGAGGCGAGGAGGAAGGTGGGCATGCAGAGATGGAAAAATCTAAACTCTGACACTTTCATAAAAAGGTTTCTTTTTCAAGCTTTAAATAAAATAAGAAATCCAAAAATCACTTTTACATATACCTCCCAAATCACAAATTTGCACACACTCTAGTCTTGATCTGCGGTTTTGATAATGAAAGCCCCAAAACTAAAGAACCAAGTTAAAAAACAGAGAAAGAGATCTCAAGTTAACAGAAAAGCAACAGTAAGGAGAAACATCCTGTCAATATTTGCTCGATTTAAAATGCAATCCAGCAGATTTCCCGCTGCACAGCCCTGCAGCAGTCCAGCTTGTTGTTTCCATAGAAATAAAAAGAAATGTCTCTGTGGTTTGTTGAACGACTGGACGGATGGATGGATCTCATCTTTCTGTTTGTGTCCAGAAGTTTCCCACAGATAAGGCCTACTTCATAGCCAAGGAACTGTTGACAACGGAGCGGACCTACCTCAAAGACCTGCAGGTCATCACAGAGGTAAGACACACACTTCTGACTTTGTATCTTTCTCTGTCAGTGGAAACTGAGAGGTCATTGTCATCTGACTGACAAAGAGAGAGAGCGATGTTTGAAAAGCCGTCTTCCCCAGAGGCCGGACCGGCTGGGAGTAAACACGTTTCCTTGAATACACAGCCCTGTGGTACACAAACAAAAACCTAAGAGCAGGAAAAGTGACTCACAGTTGGTTAGAATTTCAGGACGGTGAACTAAAATTGGTCTTTTACAAGCTCATGTGTCGGGACAGTGAACCAGAGTCTGTTCGTTCAGGAATATGGACGTGAGTTCTGTGTCTTTTACAGCCTGAGCGGCCTCATTTTGGAAAGCTTAACCATCAACAGTAGTAGCTATACTCTGTTTTTATTTTTTATTGTGAAGCAAAATCACAAGCTGGCTGTCCTCTCTGCCATGTAAGATTAATAAAACACAGCGTTTTCTCTTTTTTCTGACCCGCATCCTAAAAAAAGGGCGTTTTTTATGTTGGAGGTTCAACATGTGAGGCCTTTGTCTTCTACAGTACGGATGACGAACAGAAAAAAAACTGCTTCTAAGTGAGCTTCTCTTTCAGCCACCAAACATGTTTTTTTGTTTTCCTAGACTGACTATTAGCTCCCCGCTTCTTTTAGTTTACAAGTAAAACCACAAAAATGCACACAAAGGGGAACGCTCCTGGGATGAAAGTGAAGCTCAGACGAGCCTGTTTTTACTGTGTGTCTGAAACAAACCAGAGGAAAGTAGGCAGCAGGAGGGTAATGGGTAGAGACCACCACAAGCACCTGCCTGAAGATCAATTTTATTAAACGTAGGTGACCTTTGACCTCTCAGAAATATCAGGTTTCCCTTCTGTTGTGTCTTTTTCTTCCTCTCAGCTGTTCTCCTCCTCAGTCATTTCCCCGTCTTTGATGTGGGAGGACGGCGTGCGCTGGCACTTCTTTTTTGTTTTTTGTTTTAAACCCTCTTAAATCTTTTCTTAGGCTGGCACCGTCCGTCTCTCCTCACTCACTCCCTCACTCCCTCCCTCACTCCCTCCCTCACTCCCTCACTCCCTCCCTGTCACCCTTCCTCTCTGCCCCCTCAGCTGGACGCTCTCCTGTCTGTCATATCGGTGTGTGATTTACTCTGAGAGGGGAATATAACACCTCTGTGTCAGAGGTTGTGAGGTTCAGGTGTGTGTGTGTGTGTGTGTGTGTGTGTGTGTGTGTGTGTGTGTGTGTGTGTGTGTGTGGAGATCCTCAGTGCAAACACACATCACTTTGCCTTCAAGTCAAATCCCTCATTCTGACCCTGGAAGGAGTCTGGTTGAATCTTATCAGTGGTGTGTGTGTGTGTCTATGTGTTTCTGTGTGTGTGTTTCTTTGTGTGTGTGTGTCTATGTGTTTCTATGTGTTTCTATGTGTTTCTGTGTGTTTCTGTGTGTGTGTTGTTCCTCACTCTTGTCTGATTTGGGGAGATTTGGATGTTTTACAAATCCCTCATTCTGACCCTGGAAGGAGTCTGGTTGAATCTTATCAGTGGTATGTGTGTGTGTTTCTGTGTGTGTGTGTCTATGTGTTTCTGTGTGTTTCTGTGTGTGTGTGTTTCTTTGTGTGTCTATGTGTTTCTTTGTGTGTGTGTGTCTATGTGTTTCTATGTGTTTCTGTGTGTGTGTGTTTCTGTGTGTTTCTGTATGTGTGTTGTTCCTCACTCTTGTCTGATTTGGGGAGATTTGGATGTTTTACAAATCCCTCAGATTTCACCTCCTGCATATTAATGCCTCATTGTTGCTCTCAGATAATGGCTGCTCAGATCGTCAGGAGCTGGAGCACATTTATTTTTTACTTTTGTTTAACCAGGAAAGAAACTCACTGACAGCAGCAGCACAGTTCACATAGTTTCACACAGACAACGAGCAGCCAAACATACCAATAAAAAAATACATCATTAAACATTAAAAGACACAAATGTCCACAAACACATCAGGGAGAACATCTACAGCCAGATGTGTCCGTCACTTAACGTCCAGATTGACTTTCAGATCTTTTTGTAATTCGTTGTAAGTACAGGGAGCAGCACACTTGAACTTGTTTTGAATGTTTTTAATGACGGTGCGTGTTTTGTCTCTTGTAGTCTTTCCACAGTGTTGCAGAAAAAGACGAGGTCTTACCGGACTCGGTTAAAGACCTGATCTCTTCCAACTACGACCCGGTCTACAAGTTTCACCAGGGCTTCCTGAAAGAGGTGGAGCAGCGGCTGGCGCAGTGGTCAGTATCTGACTGAGCTTATTTAGAGACACCAGCAAACCCTGCAGCCTCAATCAATCACATCACCATGATTACTGTTTGTCTTTCTGTACAGACGAGTTAATGACTCCTCAGAGTATCTTATCGGATAGGATGGGATTTCTGGATGTAATGAGAAGAATTAGAGATTATTGGTGTTGTGGTGCTTTGGCAGGACAAAAACAAAGAATTTCATCACATTGTAGTGTTTCTGTTTCACTGTTTGTATCGTTAATTATCATTACATAAGTCCAAAAACTAGAATACTGTGATTGTATTTATCTGTATTAGTTTGTTTTCATTAAGTGGAGACACATAGGATGATAATGAAGAATACAAAATATTCTCATCATATTTAAGTCACAAACCATCATTGATGACCACATTTAAATGTCCACATTTTGATAGAAATGAAGCCGTGGCTGTGAGGAAACGTATGTGTATGACTCCCCTGGCACTCCCTCCTTTGGGAAATCTAGTCTCTGTTATTTCTGTAATGACAGACGGGAGGGCACACACACACACACACACACACACACACACACACACACACACACACACACACACACACACACACACACACACACACACACACACACACACACACACACACACACACACCCCCCACCAATTTAACACAGCCCAAGGACTTTCTTCTAACATAAATGAGATTGTGGGAAATGTGTAAAGATTTTCTAGTGAGCACAAACTCAGCTCTCTACTGACATCTCCTGGTGAAGAAATGTTACTGCACATATAAGAAGCTCTGAATTCTGTGTTCTGTTTCAGGGAGGGTCGTTCCAACGCACACATTAAAGGAGACTATCAACGAATTGGTGACATTCTTCTGAAGAACATTCAGGGACTCAGGGTAAATAAATCTCCTCTCACCCTCGTTTTCTTTTTGCACCGTAACGTCTTAGTGTCAGTTTAAGAATTGGTTTACATGTAAAGAAACGATAGACGCTGTCTTATAAAAGATGTAAATGAGATATTTTCTTTGTTTTGCGTCTGCAGCAGTTGACGATTCATCTTCAGAAACATTCAGAGTGCCTGGTGGAGCTTGAACGAGCCTGCAGGTCGGTGACACGCAGCGAAACAAGACGCAAATAATAGTCCAAGTTCAGTGTGCATGATGAATGTATTGATGCTTCATTCATGTTTTTATAGTTTCATATTTGCAGTATGAAATAAACAATAGCTAGGAAGAGGAAAAGTGTAAGAAACAATGTTGGAGAGCTTTTCAAAAAGCCACACCCGTCCCTCCTCCTCTGTCCTCAGGTCTAGTCGGAAGGTGGAGGCCGTGTGTCGAGACTTTGAGCAGCAGAGAGTGTGCTACCTGCCCTTCAACATCTTCCTCCTCCGCCCTCTCCACCGCCTGCTGCACTACAAACTCATCCTGGAGCGGCTCTGCAAGCACTACCCGCCCACACACGAAGACTTCAGGGACTGCAGAGGTAACGTTTGTTTATCGTCTTCACCTCAACCCGCACGTCTTTCATCCCACATATTCCTTTTCATAACTGTCTCCTCATCCGCCTCCCGCTCCCTTCAGCTGCACTGGCAGATATTTCAGAGATGGCGCTGCAGCTCCAGGGCACCATGATGAAGATGGAGAACTTCCAGAAGCTCCTAGAGCTGAAGAAAGACCTCACCGGCATCGAGAACCTCGCAACCCCCGGAAGGGTTAGACGCTTTGATGTGTTAACCACTCCTTTACAATATCATCCGTCTTTGAGGCTTAAATGATGAATCTCTTTCTTTCTACCTCGTTCTTGTGTTTTACTGACAGGAGTTCATCAGGCTCGGCTGTCTCAGTAAACTCTCAGGGAAGGGCCTTCAGCAGAGGATGTTCTTCCTGGTACGACATCACAGCTCCTTTTCAAAATAAAGCTCACATAGAGTGAAATCAAAAGGCTTCACTTCTTCCTCTTTTCTCTCTTCTAACGTTCAGTTCAGTGACTCTCTGGTGTACACGAGTCGGGGAATGACGCCGTCCAACCAGTTTAAAGTTCACGGCCAGCTCCCCCTGTTCGGCATGACGGTATGTGACCGTGTTCCCATGACAACATGCTTAGATGTCCTATAATTATGTTTCAGTTTCTGAAATGTGGTAATATTTTGTTAGAAATTCAAACGTTGTGATTGTAAATCTTATCTGAGCCCACATTTGATTTACTTTGTTTACTTTCAAGATCTCAACTTGTTTATCTCGTTTCCACAGAGTTTCAAAAGCACAAAACCAACAGAAAGAGTCTTAACTTCCTTCATTAGTGAAGGCAACATCGTGGTGTGGCCCATCGCAGTGACCGGCCTATTGTCTGGTTTTCTAGATCACCAGAAAATCATCCCATAATCAGGAGAAAGCAAGCTTTGTTGTTGCGATAATGAGATAAATCGACCGCTTATAATGAGAAATCCAGCTTTGTTATCCTGAGATAATGGGGAACATATTTAATGATCCTGAGAAAACAAACAGTTGCATGTGTTTGACTTAAACTTTGTGATGTTTTACACATGACACATCCTGATTTAAGCTCAGGTTGGATGTGCGTGTAAATGATTTTTTTTTGTTTTATGTGTTTTGTGCAGATCAGAGAAAGCGAGGAGGAGTGGGGGGTCCCTCATTCGTTCACCTTGTTCGGACAGCGCCAGTCTGTGGTGGTGGCAGCCAGGTAAAAACAAACCTCCAAACATCCCATACATGTTGTGTTACATCATTCTAATCGAATGAAAGATGATTCATTGATTTTGGAGGCAGAAGGCAGAATGGAAATTAAAAGAAATGAAGATACAAAAACAAAGCGGAGTGGGCGGGAAAGAGAGAGAACAAAGACATGACATAATTTCTCCTGACTCATCCATTATGAATGAAAAGTGTGTCTCTAAAAGAAACACTTTGAATGATTCATGGAGGTCAAGATCATTAAATATGGATTCATCCTCCACCACAGTTTGGTTGTCCTCTCCTGTCCTTCAGTCACTCATTAAAACCTTTATGGCTCCACTTTATTATGACTATTTAGAATTAAAATAAAACATCCTCTCATACTTTGACATCCTTAATTTCATTTTGTTTGCTTAAGGAAGATGAATGACCAGAACATGCAGATGCATAAAGACACACATTGTCATATGCCTCATCTTCCTCTTCTTTCTTCCTCCTCCTTCACCCAGCTGTGCGTCAGAGATGGAGCGCTGGGTGGAGGACATCAGGATGGCCATCGACCTGGCGGAGCAGAGCAGCAGCCCGAACACTGACCTGCTGTCCACCAGCCTCTCTGAGAACAGTAAGGGACTTTTAGAAGAGGTTTTGAAACACGTGCACATTACACCTGTGTCATGCTACATTTATTTATTTATTTATTTATTTAGTTAGTTAGTTAGTTAGTTGTTAGGGACAGTGTGCATATTAATGAACAGCTGTAACAAGTGCCAGATTATAGCAGAAGTGTTAGTTTCCATCTGTTGTCTCTAGGCAGGTAACAGAAAGATAAATTACAAATACAAAGGCACAAGTGACACAAGACAATAATCGAGGTTAAAGGTTAAAGGTGGTCACAGACTTGTTTGAGGTGTGTTTTGGAGGATGCATATGTTTGTGAGTCTCTTATTGTGAGTGGGAGAATATTCTAATATTTAGCTCCTTTGACTGACAGAACAGTTTGAATGTAGTGCGTCTGTGTGGGGGCCTCACAGTCTCCTCGGGCTGGGGCCCCTGGTGCCGATCCCACTGGCAGACTTCAGATTTATAAAGTCCTTCAAAGGAGGAGGAGCAAGTCCGTGCAAAATTTTATATATAAAACATTTTTAAAATGAACCAAATTATGGAAATTTAGTAAATAATGTTTATCTAAAAGAGTGCAATGGTGAAACGAAAATGGCTTTTTGTCAAAGAGTTTTATGGCCTTTTTGAAAAGAGATTGTGTTGGTTTAAATGTTGTTGCCAGCAGGAAGTGACCATGTGGTGATACAGTATGAAGTGTGAAAAAATCCACGAGTGTAAAAACATTCGAGCAGCGTTGATATTCATGAAGGATCTTACCTGCCTAAAACTGCTTATATTAAAATTGACCGTCTTTGTTAATTGTTTGATGTGTTTTTTAAATGTTAACATTGGGTCCAATGTTAGGCCTAAATATTTAAACTCATGAGCTAGACTAAGCTCTACACCTTCCAGGTAAACGCCGGACTGCTGAAGGCTGGTTGGCTGTTTAGTGCATGCTTATTTGTCATATTCTCAAAGTTTTAATCGCCGTTGACAAATTGATTTGGTATCCAGGTAAGCTTTGAATCAAGTATTTAATATTTGACACGTTTAAAGTGGAAACTAAACCAGATTTGGGGTTTAACTAATGGATCTGTGAGAATAAGAACAGAATTGTCTGAGATCCTGAGGGAACCAGGAAGTCATATCACAGCCCCACACAGACTCTCAGACATGTTTTCATGTAGGACTTGTCTCCCACAGCGACTAAATCTAAAGTGACACAGCTGTGATGTGTTCAGTCTGATGATATTTACATTCACCTCTAAGGTTTGTCTCAAAGGGAAATAGATCATCTCCTCGATCAGTCCTCCCCTTCCTGCTAAGAAAATCCTCTTTGAGCACCTCATGAATATTTTCACTTCATTGTTCCAGGTGGTCTTTCATCATATTTCCAATGTCACCTGATATAAGCAGGTCCAGGCTCCAGCTGTCGCCTCCTCCTCCTCTTCTCTTCTTTTACCTCATTCTTCATCTTAATCGTCTGTCATGATGTTCCACGAGGACTCCACCTGGTGACCTTTTGGTTTGACGTCTCCATTGTGCCTCAGCTAAATCACCTGCCATGTAGATTTTTAACCCAAACACTAGAAGAGTATTGGCTTACAAGGAGCAACAAAAGGGATATTTAACTCTTCTCTTTTGTCCAGATTGTATTGAAGTAGCTTTGATCACAGCTTTGCAGCTTGTTCTGTATTAAAGATCTACACATCTACAACCAAAGGGGATCTAATAAAGGTTCAGGAGACCCAGACTCAGTGCTGTACGCTGTCAAGTGGGTCCAGAGGTAATTCACCTCCATCTGCAACCAGTTAAAGTATCTGAACATTAGCCGGTTAAACATAACTAAACAATCCTCATGATCTCTTCAAACACCGTCGGCTGTCTTTACCGCAGCAGTTCTTCAAATCTTCCATGAAAAACATTGTCAGTAAGAGCTCCTGATAGCTAACTAAACACAGGAGGTCGATACTTGAATCATTTCTAATCCTTTAACAACTGAACGCTCAGTTTAAATCTGTTTCTTAAGTTTGACTGACCTGCACATACTTTAAATGTAGCAGCTGATCGGTGGTGTTATGTCATTTATAAAGCTTCATATTTGTGTTTTTAGATCATTTTGAATTGTGGCGCCACGTGCATGGTGGATATTGGCCTCCAAGTGCGTGGCCTGGGTTCGAGTCCGACCTTTGGCTCCTTTCCAACAAGTCATTCCCCACTCTCTCTACTTGGGGCAAAAATCCCCAAAATAGATCTTTATGGAAAAAATGATTTGAATCTGAATTATTTAGCCGACGTTATTTATTAATACATCCAGCTGTGTGTGTAACTTACATGGCGCTTCAGCTCAGGGAGAAGCAAGGTGGAGATGAATGCTTTAATGTGTTCATATCTGTTGAAGAAGATCTCCTCTCTGCAGCTTTTTATATCTCATCATGAAGACAGTGTGAAGAGAAAGTCGGTTCATTTTGTTCCCTTCTGAAGTTTTAATCTCTGCTCTTTATTTTTATTTTTAAGACTGAAATGCTCTCTAATAAAAAATGTTGATGAAATGATGGATGTGTTATACCCAATATATATCGAACCAGCTTGTTTGTACGTGTCATCGTTCCCCAGAGCTGTCGGAGGACACTGGAGCTGATCTGGAGTCGGAGGATGAGCTCGGCGGTTCACGCTCCTCTCTGGAGCGTCAGGGTCACCGTGGCAACACCACCGTGCACGTGTGCTGGCATCGCAACACCAGCGTGTCCATGGTGGACTTCAGTGTGGCTGTGGAGGTACCAGTCTGTGCTCAGTGTCTCTTGTTGTCTCTTACATCACATATCTGTTTTTTTCCTCTCTGTGGTTGTCATGTTGAGCTCTGTGTGTTGTCCTCTTTTCCACAGACAAAGGACCATTAACTCAACGTCCTTTGTCCTACTTTTCTCATGTCTGTCTTTGTCTCCTCCTCTCTTCACCTCTGCCTCTCTCACTCTTCTTCTTTCCTCTCTCCATCTTCCATTTGTCTTTTTGCACATTGTCCACCTCCTGTCTTTTCACGCTGACGTTACTAGCGGCCAGTAGTCCAGGGCCCATGTCTCTTCTCTCTCTGTGGTTTGCTGGTACAGAACAAACAGCCTGTCCTTTAGTGACACCTGCTGGAGTAGAGAGGTACTGCAAAAGCCACGACCGCTTCAAATGTACTGATCCATGTGGGGAAAGTTCCAGGAATATTAATAAATGGAGGGTAAAAGTTATTAAAAAAGAGAGAATATGTTTTCTGGATCAGACTTCTGGACATGTTTTCTTCCTGTTATATTTTAAGTGCACTTTATTTCTGGATTACTCTTACAGCCATGCAACTGTATGTGGATGTCTTTGTTTTGCATGTATTGTTTTTGTTCATGCTTTGTCTCCAAGTTCTCAAACTTTAATAGGATAAGTGACACACGTTTGGGTTTTATTCATCCTTGGCTTGTCTTTTTGTGTTTCCAGAACCAGCTGTCGGGTAACCTGCTGAGGAAGTTTAAGAACAGCAACGGCTGGCAGAAGCTCTGGGTTGTCTTCACTAACTTCAGCCTCTTCTTCTACAAGTCACACCAGGTAAGCTGCACTGATAACGGCATCATCGTGAAGAAGTTATGAAGGGGTCTTAAAGTGTCTTCATACACTTTCAAGTTTAAATGTTTAGATTGCTGCAAAGGAGGCAGACTTTGGGTTCTTTAACAGGAAATGACCATAAGGTGATACAGACCATTTAACACCTTTGATTTCAAAACCAGATTTCTGAATTATTTCTCCCTTGAAGTGAAAAGTTTGGACAAAAATTGTAATCTGCATATTTATCGCGGTAAAGGAAAGAGGTGGATGATGCAGGTCGAGATAGAGATGTAACAGCAGAGATTTACATGATGGGCAAAGTGGTTGCAATATGTCAAATCTCTGACACTTCATTTTTTTTAACATAGGGAATATATAATTGTTCTTATGTGCAAATATGTGAAGTCAAATTGCTTCTTTAATTCTGTTCAATATCATTTCCCCCCTTTTTATTTCTTTGTGTCACCTTCTCTCTGGATATGTAGTAGTAGTAATCATTTATTTCAGTCACAAGAAAAAACAAAAACATCTTGACTGAAAAGGTGTTGAAGCTTTATCTTATTCCACCTCCCCTTATTACAAATCTTATTATTTAAGACACGAGTAGTTTGGGTACAAAAACAAAAAACACATCAGAACAACATTTGTTCCAAGAATTTCTTTCAAACCAAATGAAACAAATAAAAACAAAAAAAAACAGAAGTCACACTCTCAAAAAATAATTAAACCGACCTTTTATATTTGTTAAGCACCATTTTTTTTAAACAAAAATTTAAATCTGGAAAGTGAACTACACATTCTTAATAAGCATTCCACAAATGAACCCCTTTTATATGTATGTACACAGGAGTAGAATGATGGCCCCTCTCAGTAGTCTTAAAGAAAGCTCCAGAGAGGTCAGCAGATATGAAGACTTGAGTCTTGGTTGAACCTCCTGTCCTTCTTATTGGTCTTCTCACAGGATGATTATCCTCTGGCCAGTCTCCCTCTGCTCGGCTACTCTGTCACCGTCCCGTCTGAGTCCGAGAACATCCACAAAGACTACGTCTTCAAACTCCACTTCAAATCCCACGTCTACTACTTCAGATCAGAGAGCGAGTACACGTTTGAGAGGTATGTTTTTTATTCTTTCTTTTTAGAAATCTGACTCAGACAAACGTCTCTTTTGAGCTGCTAACAGAGCTGGGTGAAGAACAACTTGTTCTGTTATGCCAACAAGGTTACATGCTTTTCAAAAAGAATCCTCAGTAATTCAGTCTCTTCTTCAGGTGGATGGAGGTGATCCGCAGCGCCACCTGCTCCGCCAGCCGCTCGCTGCCCAGCAGCAGGAAAGACCTTTATTGATGAAGCTATCCTCCCTTAGAGAGACTGTGGACTTCAGGCTGCACAAACACCACAAAGAGACTCTTGTTTTAGAAACCCAATCATGATGCAACACAGCAGGCGCTAAATCCACTCCAATTAAAAGAGGTCGTCCCACTTCACCCCCCCCTGTACGCACATTTTCTGCACCACTAGTGTCTGATGTCAGTCTACTTTTTTCCAGGCCAAACTGGCAACACAGAATCTTGCTGGAGATCTTCTTTTTTTTAACTGTAATTATGATTTTTGCTGTTAAATGTTCACATGCACACACATGGATTTTCTCTTCTCCCTGGAAGCAAAGATGAACCTGACTGAAACACACAAACTGCTTCAGACACCAAAGCACCAGTTTGTGCTCGACGTCACATATTTCTACTTGGCAACGACGACGATGAGAGTGAAAATGTATATAAAATTGTTGAATAATGGTGTGCATGTGAACACACTCGTGGTTACAAGAGTATTATTTCTGTCTGAAAATGGAACTAGATGAATCAAACGTGTTGCCAGTTTGGACACAATTGCGTAACATCCATCTTTTCCTTCTTGTAAGGCGACTTTTTGTACAGTTCTTTGATACACTGTGAAATGTTCTTTTTTTTCTGCTTCCTTCACTCATGTTGCTTTTTATCGTCAAAGGACAAAAAAATCTGCTTCATACGCCAACAGAGATTCACTGGTTTGTTTGCCAAATACCTTCCTCCTCTGTATCCTCTGAGGTTCTCCTAGATTTTAAACTTCTTAATAAAGATGAGAAACAGTTGTGTTGATGAGAGAAATAAGACGACTCGGCGCTCTTTTGTTTTGATCTTTATTAAGAGGTGAAGACAACAGAAATGTGAGAAACCATTCAGGAAAATGTTAATAAAAAGAAGTACAGTACTGGAATTTGAGTGCAAAAATCTAAAGAATGTCACCGTCAGCTACACTTTGTCCACAGGGGGGCGCCATAGGTGACATAACCTGAAAGTTCCTCACAGCAGCTTTAAAGGACGTGTTCCTTCTTTTTATTAAATGGAGTGAAAACAGTTAACAGCATAAAGAAACCCTGAGAACATATTTCTTGTGTTTTAAAGTAAGTGGTCCAAGTCCTCTCTTTTGTTTCACATGTAAACGTTTCTTCACAGTAACACAAAGACCGATGTTATGGTTATTTCAGTTCTTAAGCGAGGTGCTGAAAGTAATCATGGCAAGAAGAAAATCCTCCTGGATTCTAAACAGCTGCACGTCAGGTCGGTAAATAAGGAAATAAATCAAGTTTAATAAAACAGTTGACATTAAGAAAACTCAACCTGCCTCTTGTTAATAAAGTAAACATGAAGAGTGTTTTAAAGAGACAGTATGTTCTGAAGGAGCAGGATCCAGATACACACAGAGGGATTAGTGTTTAATAAATCTTATTTCTGTTATTTCTGTTCTCGTGACTCTCTGGTCTCATACTCCAGCCCGTGGTCTCCATGTGTGTCATAGTTCCCGTAGCAGGGCAGCGTGGGCCAGTCGGGCTGGTACGTGTTTGTGCTGTACACAAACGCCTCCGTGATGCTCCCTGCTGCCGGCTTCTCCTCCCCCTTCTCCTCCCCCATCCACTCCTCCACCTCCAGCTTCACCAGAGTCCGCTGGTACATGGCGGGGCAACTCTCAAAGTCGTCCAGGAAGTCCAGCATCTCGTCGTCCACTTTGTAGATCTCTCCTCGGACCCGGCTGCCCTGGCCGGGGAGGTCGAGTAAGAACGGGATGTTGTGTTTGGTGGCGATCACCAGCGGGTATTTCTGGACGGTGCAGGCCGAGGCGAGGAACTCCGCCTTACCGTTGGAGCTGTCGAACATGCGGTAGTTGTTGGGTTGACCCTTCTTCAGGGTGCCGTAGACGAAGACACGAGTCATGAGGATGCAGGAGGACAGACGCACCTTTAAAACAAAGACACAAGTGTCAGGGTCATGCTAAAGGAACATCCCTTTCTGTATTTACTAAATATCTTTAATTTATTGAATAAATTCATGCATAGGCTACATTATGGGATGTCTTAAAAGATGTCCCAGTTACTCTTTTCAGTACATTTCAGATGCAGAAACGTCTCTCTGACCTTACAGCCTGATCAGGTGGAAGCTCAACTACACAGTGTGGGGACAACACATGGAGTAACACTAACAATATGACAGATTCAATTAGTTTGTAATTGATTTGTAACATTTAAAAATCCATCCTACAAAATGTTACTCCAGTACATTTCAGAATAAAGCATATTCTGTTAATGCACCATAATAATGAATGCATCACTTCAGCCTAATGTTGCAGCCAGGATAGGTGGCATATAGAAAAGAATACATGTTTATTTCCATTTGCACAGAACAGTACAGGTACATTGGAATTATTGTGCGTTTCTCCCTGAGTCAGCTTCTACAAAAAAGTTAAAATTATATATAAAATAGAATAACATAAGAAAAAAATGAGTAAAAAATGTAAAAGTAAAACTAAATAAGTTGTAGTAACAGCTAAGTGATTTAAAATAAACTGTACAGAAGTTATAAACTGTATTAAAGCAAAGATATAATACAAAAAAATAACAAAGGGGAACACTGAACAATGAGATGAAACTATAAATATGTTTTCTTATTGCACCTGAGGTTATTGCACACATATTTTTCACATTATATAATTGCACTGTTTTTAGTTTTTCAGGTTAATGTTGCACACTTGTGTTGCACTGTGAGGTGTGGGGTGAAGTACTTCCTTCCCATCTTAGTGTCCTGTGCTACAAGTCTCACGGCAGCAGGGAAAAAGCATATATGTATATGTTTTACAAATGTATGCAACTACAATAACCTGTGTCAGGGTTATTTCCCTAAGGTACGTACTGTATGCATGCACACATAATAACTGCTGATAACATAGCATCTGCTGCAATAATCTTTGATTCAATCATTAATAAGACAGGCCAATAAAGTCCTCACTCCTGCTCGGGTGACAAATGAAATCGTACTTTGAAAATCCGGAACAACAGAGAACCCTGTTAAAGCTGCAGCCTACAGATGACCTGTTGTACAAGTCAAGTGAAAACGCAGAAACTGTCTCTGAAAACATACCTGCATGTGAGGAAGATGATGACTTTATTCAAAGTATCGGGGTCAGTTCGACGAAACGTGTCACTTCGAATTCACATAAGAGGACGTCATTCAAGCCAAAATCCGGGGCATGCACATGCGCAGTAGCAACTCAAAGATGACAGAACGAGACATCCCTGACGCGAACAGAAGGGGGCGCCAAAGCTACGAGTTGTTGTTCATTTATTTACGTTTATCGTTTATTATGTTGCTTTCTTACTATCACTAATATTCAACCAAATTGCATCATATCATATCTTATTATATATTTTTTTAACCTTTTTTATGATTACTACGACTTTATTTATTATGATAATAAATCATGCTGGGCTTCAAGACTCATTCATTCTGCCACTCTCCTGGGACTGCAGATTGAAGTGTTTCATGTGAGAAATTGTTGGATTGAATTGAGATTATTACTCAGTTTTAGATTTAAAGTGCATCCATCTTTGCCTCAAAAGGCACTATATTACAATTCTTATTTTTTGTAATATAATAATAATATATTTTTTATAATTATTTTCTAATATGTAAATATGTAATTTTATTTTTTAAATAAATGTAGATAATATTTAACCTTTTTAAAACAGAAGTATCAGTAATTTATTTGAATGAATCAAATTTGAACCTACAACTCAATATACCTGTAAAGATGCTGCTAAACAAGTGTAAAAACATGACAGAGAAAGTAGAGTCCTACAATGCATAATATAAGATAAGATAAGATAATCCTTTATTTATTCCACAACGGGGAAATTTACAGTGTTACAGCAACAAAGAGCAAACAGAAAGTGAACACAGTACAATTTAAATAAAAAAAATAAAAATTAAGAATGTACAAAAAAATAGATAGATACTAAAAAATAGATTTAAAAAAAAGATAAATCAATCATCTTTTGTTGGACCTACTGTCAGCTTTTGTAGGAAATTAGAAGTATAAAAAGTATATTAGTTAAAGAAAATATAAATACATAAATATTTTTTTATGTATGCTTTACACCCTTTTTTCATTTTTTTAAATCTATTTTTAGTATCTATCTATTTTTTTGTACATTCTTAAAAGTGTAACATGTTATTGCACAAAGTGGATTTGGTAAATATAATATGACATTAATATAACATTATTATTGCACAGAGTCAGAGTGAATTGTCCAGTTATGTGTGTGTATATACTCTGCCACTACACCATAATTTACCTTATTGGCACTATATTTTTTATATTTGTTATTTTTTATGATTTTCTATTTATTTATTTATTGTATTTATTATTATTATTATTATTTTTAGCATCTATTTTTTAGCATCTATTTTTTGTACATTCTTCATTTTTCTTTTTATATTTAAATTGTACTGTGTTCACTTTTGTTTGCAATCTTTGCTGCTGTAACAATGTAAATTTCCCCGTTGTGGGATAAATTATCTTATATCTCTATATTTATATTTGTTTAATTAATCAGTCACTGCAAAATAATAACTGTATATATTCGGCCACTGCACCATAACTTCACTTATTTGGACTATCTTTTTTTTTAATTCATTTTATAAATCTATTTTTAGTATCTATCTATTTTTTTGTACATTCTTAATTTTTCTTTTTATATTTAAACTGTGCTGTGTTCACTTTTTGTTTGCTATCTTTGCTCTTTGCTGCTGTAACACTGTACATTTCCCCGTTGAGGGATAAATAAAGGATTATCTTATCTTATAATTGCCCACAAGGGGGCGCTCTCTCTCCAAGCGCTTGGCTAAATCTGGGACTGTTGACGCTGATTTGACGCTGGTTTGACGTTGGGGACGATGACGTCAGCACGTCTGCAGCCTAGCAGCAGAAGATACGGCGTAAACAAAACAGGCAGCTACAGAATCAGCTAACGCTAAGCAGCAAACGTGTTTTTGAGTGAAATACGCAGTTACGCTGCATTCGGCTACATTACAAACTATTTAAATCTAACACTACGCTCCGCTTTCAGCTGTAATATGGTAGAAGACTCGTTTACAAGATGCTGAGACTGATACTAAGGTCCCGTTATAGCTAGCTGCGTTAGCTTCAGGTAACCGGAGATAACGGGACGAACATTTGGTATTTCTGTAAATTGCGGATCTTTAAGACTACGTTTGTTTATACCGCATGGTAATGGTTACTTGTTTCATCAACACTTGTTGTGTTTTATGTTGGTAAAAGTTGATTAAGTTGCTGCTGTCGTAAGTTAGCCAGCGATGTGGCTAATTAAGAGGAAAAGTCGATCAGCTGTTTAAAGAGGAGGGGGGGGCGATGACCTCTTGACCTCTTGACCTCAGTCTTCTGGACTCGGACTGAGATGTTCAGCCTGATGGCGAACTGCTGCAACTGGCTGAAACGATGGCGAGAGCCTGCGAGGTACACAATGACGTCATTCTGTTTAAATCAGGAGTTTGTAGTTTTTATAGTTTGTAGTTTGTAGTCCCTGCTGTAGTAGAGATTCTCCTGTTTTCTCTTATTTCCACTGGATGACAGCAGTTTGTCACCATCCTCTTTTCTCAAACAACTTTTACTAACAGCCATAACTGTTTGTTTGTTTGTTTGTTTGTTTATTTATTTATTCATTGCACTAAAACTGTTTATTTACTCATCCAGTCACTGCACAATAATAAGATAATCCTTTATTTATCCCTCAGCGGGGAAATTTACAGTGTTACAGCAGCAAAGAGCAAAGATAGCAAACAGAAAGTGAACACAGAACAATTTAAATAAAAAAGAAAAATTAAGAATGTACAAAAAAATAAATAGATACTGAAAAATAGATTAAAAAAATAAAATGAATAAATAAAAAATAATAAAAAATAAATATAAAAATATAGTGCAAATAAGTGAAGTTATGGTGCAGTGGCAGAATATATACAGTTATAATTTTGCAGTGACTGATTAATTAAACAAATATAAATATAGAGATATAAGATAATCCTTAATTTATCCCACAACGGGGAAATTTACAGTGTTACAGCAACAAAGAGCAAACAAAAGTGAACACAGTACCATTTAAATATAAAAAGAAAAATTAAGAATGTACAAAAATAGATTTTAAAATAAAATGAATAAATAAATACTATATATATATATATATATATATAGTGCAAATAAGTGAAGTTATGGTGACTGAAAGAATATATACAGTTATTATTTTGCAGTGACTGATTAATTAAAAAAATATAAATATAGAAAGATATGATAATCCTGTACATTCTATTTTTTAGTATCTATTTTTTTGTACATTCTTAATTTTTCTTTTTATATTTAAATTGTGTCCTGTGTTCACTTTCTGTTTACAATCTTTGCTCTTTGCTGCTGTAACACTGTAAATTCCCCGTTGAGGGATAAATAAAGGATTATCTTATCTTATATCTCTACATTTATATTTGTTTAATTAATCAGTCACTGCAAACTGATAACTGTATATATTCTTTCAGTCACCACAACTGTCTATTTATTTATTTATTATTATTATCATTCATTCACTGAACATCAATTGCTCTGGCCACTTTTTGCATATTTCTCTTTCATATCAACACAAATATATTTTTGTTGTTTTTGTAAACGCTGCTGTTTAGGATTGCTGCGAACAAAGTTTTGTGTCCTTGTATACAATGATAATAAAGATTCTATCTATCTATCTATCATAGCCAATGACAGGTTACACTGATCAAACATAGTTGATTCATAAACTTGTGTTGCTCTTTAGAAACTATTCAACCAGGGTAATGCAAAGAAGGCTCTTACAGCAAAGTTCAAATGATTCAAACTGCTTCAATCTCTCCTCTTCATGAGGTACATGTTTTTTTTAATATGAAATACTCCCTATTTGACCCAAGTTATTATTAGAACTTAAAACATTATTCAATAAATCTCTTCAGAGTTTTACAGAAAGATAACTTATTCAACATTCAATTTTAAATGGTTTCATATCATCTTTTGAGGAGGGTTTTTTCATCTGCTTAATTTTTCGTGAAATTATAATGGGCCTTCCCTTTTACTATACTTTAAAGATTAACACTCATCACAAGTTCCCAAGGAGCCATAAGTGATGTCTTCAAATAGCTTCTTTTCCTAAGAATATTTATTTTTCTGCAATACACAGCAAATATAGCAGAAACTACTCACATTTAAGGAGCTATAACCAACACATTTTTAACATTTCTTGTTAAAAAAATAGTAAAAACCATTATCACAATAATCAGCTGTGTATTTAGCTTTGATTGACTGAGTTGTTAACCATTACAGATCTATTTGTCAGGCCCGTTTGCTACATTTATATGGCAAACAGCTCAATAATTGATCAAAGTAATTTAGGAAATGTTTTTTTATGAAGTGATACTGAAATGAAATGACTCGTCTTGGGGTGAAGACAATACAACATTCCTGATTGTCCAGAGCTTTTTAAGAGCATGCCTTAAACCTCCAGTCATTATTTCCAGTGTATTTAAAAAAAAAGAAAAAGGGATTCTCCCTCGTTACAGAGTCGTTAAAACACTACAGGTGTAAAATAGCAGGACCAGAAAATGTTATAGGGAGGCCTTAAACCACGTGGTGCATGTGAGACATCTGGTCCTTTGGACTTAGTCAGAAATCCTCACCTAATCCCACAGCCAGGTCTGGTCAGTGGGTCTCTTTCTTTGGGCTTGATCTTGCTGTGTAAGGGGGTTAGTAACAGCGTGGACGGAGGGTTATGGGTTAGCGGACACAGGGCGAGCAGTTCTTCACTTCTTGGAGGGTTTACGTCAAGTGGCTGCCCCGATGAAGGCCAGCTGGCTCCAGATGACAGTTAGATGGATAGTGCGGTTGATGTCTTTTCGGCGCAAGTTTCTAAGTTAAGTCCTCATCCATTAGACAACGATGGGTTGTGTTTAAGTGAAGCTTTGTAGTCTCTGTTTATCCTGCAACTCAGACCTTTGTTTTGGTTTATGTTTGTGTTTTACTTCTAGACAACATTTCACCCCAAAAAGTATAATATACACCTGTGATTGCTGTTCTAATTGAAGCTTAAAAATTCAGTGAAACAGGTTTTCAAGGTGCCATAATTTTCACTCTTTCATTTTGTGTCAAAAGACCGTTAAAGAGTGTCTCCAGGCCCTCAAGTACTAAAACGAGAGCACATATGTTAAACTTCTTCTTCTCTATATGACTGATACTTTTGGGGTAAATGTAGTCAGACTATATTGAGTCTTCTTTTAGGGTAAAAATGTAGGAAAAGTGCACATTAAAATTCCCTCTTTGATGGAAACGTCTCATTATTTCGATGTCTAGACTACTAAGTGTCTTGCGTGTGAAAGTCTCCCAGCTTACTGCCCAGGTGTTGGCATGCACACATGCAGTGCATCACCTGTTGCCTGCCCTGATTTGTGTTTTTAGTCAACATCCAGATTGATTTATAACAAGCGTTGTTTATCTCTGAAAACTGGAAATGTTTACAGATCAACAGAAAAAAAAAGAGTCAATTTATCTCCCCCCCAAAAAAAGATGGCTCTACCTCTAGAATAGACAAGAGAGTGATTATTGTTTTATGACAAATATTTTGTCTTAGTTTTATTGCTCTTAGTTTTCCACGGGGCAGTTGCTCACTGAGTCAGAGTAAAGGACTCTGGTTGCGTTGGTCATCCAGATAATAAATCTGGCTTATCTGTGCCCGCAGATGGTAATCAGAGCTAATGCTAGTTATGCCAAAGGCTGCGTCACGTGGCTCTTGTTTTGGTGTTCATTTTTGTTCCATTTCTTGCCCAACAGGAAAGTGACTCTGGTTATGGTGGGTCTGGATAACGCAGGAAAGACTTCCACAGTACGAGGAATAAAAGGAGGTGTGGACCTTTTGCTATAAATGATTGTTGACATCTAATATTCTGCATTGTCTTCCTTTATTAAAGTCGTAAAATCCTCCTGTTTGCTTATTTTCTCAGAAGATCCACATGATGTGGCTCCCACAGTGGGGTTTTCCAAGGTCGACCTGAAGCAGGGCAAGTTCGAGGTGACCATCTTCGACCTGGGCGGAGGGAAAAGGATCCGCGACATCTGGAAGAACTACTACTCCGAGTCGCACGGCGTGGTGTTCGTGGTGGACTCGAGCGACGTTCAGAGGATCCAGGAGACACGGGAAACCATGGCCGAGGTCCTGCAGCATCCGCGCATCGCAGGGAAACCTGTGCTAGTGTGAGTCCTCCTACATCCAGGAAATGTAAACCTAAGACAACAACAAAAAAGTGTTGTGCATTGAACATGTTTGTAGAATCATAATGCACCTGAGGGGGGGAGGCAGAGAGATGTAGAAGACGAGGACATTCTGGAGAAATTGCCCCCTCTTAATGTCTGAATTTGTTGGTGAATACGTGCACAGCAGGATGATTCCTGGACACGTCTGCTTACTTAGTAATCAGGACACAAAGCACAGGTTGATGCACGGAGAGTTTAAAGTGTTTCGGCTGGTATGCATCGAGTGTTCTAATCAAAAATCCATAATAAGGCCGCAGTCACATCTCCATAAGATTTCCATAAGATTTTTAAAGCAAAATAACTTTGCACCTTGCAGAAATTGAGTTTGATAACTGCCCTTGAAATTACTTCACCTTTTCTTTTTCCTGAAACTAGTTGAGCAGATTCTCGGGGGAGGATTTTCATTCACAGCAGCAGACTCCAATAACTCTAGATTCCTGCTTTCAGGCTTGCCAACAAACAGGACCAGGAGGGAGCGCTGGCCGAAGCAGACATCATCGAGAACCTGTCGTTAGAGAAGCTTGTTAACGAGAACAAGTGTCTGTGTCAGATCGTAAGTGTTTGTGCACCTGTTGTGGGACGCCAGCTGAATGACATTAAGGGTGTTTGCCATTTGAAATACAGTTTCAGATAAAAAAAAAAAAAAGACAAAGAAAGAACAGTTATTTATATATTGGACAGATGGAGGAAGAAAGTTTTTCTGGCTGCTCTCCTGACACAGATTCTTGCTTAATTAAATATGAAAAACCACATTAAGTTTGTGTTGTGTCTTTAAATCTGATGTCTCCATTTGTGTTTCTGCCCCAGGAGCCTTGCTCTGCCGTTCTGGGCTACGGCAAAAAGATTGACAAGTCCATTAAAAAAGGCCTGAAGTGGCTCCTCAACAATATTGCCAAAGACTACGAGGCCATTACTGAGCGTGTGCAGAAGGACACGGCCGAGCAGCGCGCTCTGGAGGATCAGGACAAGAAGGAGAGGGCAGAAAGAGTACGGCTGATGCGAGAGGAGAGGTGAGGACACGATGGGCTAACTCAAGGGGAAACAAATCCAACATTGTTAAACTTGAGTACAAGGACTTTGTTGTTGTTGTATTGTGGAGCTTAGATCATTCAGAGCCAGATAAAGAATGAAATGCATGCAGGGAAATATGAAGGAGGGAGAGGGTGACCACATTGGAAAAGCAAATGAAGGAAGAGACTTGAAGAAATGTCAGAATGCATAAAACTGCATTAAAAAAAAATGCATCAAATATTGTGTTTATTGGAAAGTAGTACACATAAGACTAATTAAATCTGACCTGGGATCAGTTCATCTGAACATGTAACCAGAAGGTGTGAGTCATTACGCCCCAAAAGTTTAACACCTTGTTCTGCCTGCAGAGACCGAGAGGAGCAAGAGGAGGCAGAACGCGAGGGCAGGCAGATCCAGGAAGAGGATCCTGATGATGAAAACCTGCCATGCCCGTTTCAGCCAATCAACAACGTGATCTGTGAGGTGTGTGGAAACTCTTTGGCAAAAAAACAACAACAACAACAGGCATATGGTCAGTGTCGACCTGTGAAGCTTGAATCGTTTGTTATTTGCTCTTAGAACGAGGACAGGGAGAAAGAGAGGAAGAGGCAGAGAGAGCTGCTAGAGACTCAGAGCAACAACCAGCAGATGGCAGATGTCGAACAAGAGGAAGAAGAGTACGAGGATGAGAACGAAGGGCCACACGACACAAGACAAACGACAGCAAACGGCAGCTCAGGTGAGTATTATGTGCATACAAACATCTCCCTGAATATTAGAGATTGAGAAGGTGATAGATTCAGGGTAGTAAAGACTGCAGTAGAATATGTTAAGGGATAAATTGGGAGGTGCTTTTGTTGTCTGTGCTGAATCCTGGGTCACACCTCTCTCTATGCTCACAGTCCCAACTGCAGAGCAGGACAAAAAGAAGACGAGGAAGCTGCACCTGAAGAGGAAGCACCGCGTGGACCCTCTGAGGACCGAGGACGGCCCGACAGAGAGCCCCACCCCTCCTCCTCCACCAGGTCAGTCAGCGTGTCATCACACTTATTTCCACATCAGCCTGATTTAAACACCTTAAGTGATGATGTTAAGGGACTACAAATGTCCCCCTGCTGCCTCGTCACATCACAGTTTACATCCTGTGCATTAGCAGGAGGCTCTGACGGGGAAGCAGCTGGAGAAAAAGCACTGCAGTGGCTTGTTGTGCAATAAATCAAAATCACACAGCGACCATGTTTCTATAAAGGTCACGCTCGGGGTTGGAAGCTGTTTTGTCGCAAGTTGCGAGTCCTATAAACGGCAAGAGTCTGACAAATTGTTTTCATTTCATCGCTTCCTGATTGATAAGCACCCACAGAGACTATGTACAATCTTCAGAGATGTGGGAACACATTTCAAGTTTCAAGGTTGTCAAAGTTTTTGGATGCTTTTTTAAAATGATACAATCTGTTTTTTTTTTTCATAATCGACTGAATCAAAAAGAAGCAAAGCTCAGCCCATTTGTCAGTTTGTAGCTGCACAGAAGAATGTCGACTTCCCCACCTGAGTGTGACATCACTGAAAAACAGCCGCCTTGCGAATATGAAATGTAAAACCCTTCCTCACGACGAGATGTGGATGTATTTTTGCGTGCTAGAACAATGAAATAAGATGATGTGTAGCTGCTTCATGACGTCTCTGTCCAGTTTGAGTCTTCTCTTTAAGTTGATGTTCATTTTGGAGCGACGGCTCTGATCTGTAAAGAAGTCATTCGAGTGCCCGTTTGAAAAGTTGATCTTTCTTTGTTACTATTTTCTACATGTTTCTTTTTTTTTTCATGTATTTTAGTGGGATGGGCCACGCCTAAAGTTTCTAGGCTGCCAAAACTCGAGCCGCTCGGGGAGACGAAACATTCCGGTAAAGACGCATGAGCCGTCCGGTTATTAACCCTTCATCCCTCGCTGTCACTCACCGTTTGAATGACCTCATTACTGCATCTGTTTTAAACTCATCTTCTCATTAACGCTGTCATCTTGTGGACTAACTGCCACGACATGAACAAGTGCTTCCTCTGCAAAATAACGCTGTGGATTTAGTTTTTCCTCATAAAAAAAAAAAGAAGAAGTGAATATTAGCAGCGGCTGTGAGTCAGTGTGATGTTGCGGAGGAAACACTGAACTCTGTCTGCCTTCAGATGTGTGTCGACTGTTAATTAGCCTCCCCCCCCGACCCCGATCACTGTCTCTCTTCTCCTGCCTCTCACCAGGAATAAGCTTGAATGTGTTTGGATCCTTCGTGGTGGCAGACATCTTAATCAGCTCAAAGGCCTGTCTGTGTTTTCATCCAGCCCACTCTTCTCATCTCACCTCTAACATCTCTCCTCTTTTTATTCTCTCGCTCTGACTCATGTGGTTTTCATTTTCAGGTTTCCATGGATGTAGTTTTCTAACACAGTCGACCCTTCTTTTCCCTCCCACAGAGTTTTACAAGAAGCCTCTCCCGCCTGTCGCAAACAGGCCGCGGCCTAACGGCGACACTCATGATGTCATTTTTTAACCTTGAGATTGAGCTCGTCCAATCATCTTTTTGCTTTCTGTCTCAAGCGAGCGGGGTGTAGACAGCCAGGCAGAGAGACACTACAAACACTACAGACAGACAGGCAGACGACTGCTGCCGTCGGGAGCTTGTGAGTTACCGAAACACTGCAGTCACAGAGCATCATGGGAACTGAAGTCCTTCTCGGAGCCCGTTTCAAAATGGACACATTTCAGCGCAAAACTTTGAAATCTGCCTGACCTGGTTTGATATCCGGTTCTGTTTTCACTCCACAAAAGCACGTTTGGTGCCGAACTCTCTCCTGAAACTTTATTTTCTACTGTTGATGTCAGTGTTACACAGTTTGGACTCTATTTGACAAAGAATGTAAATATGTTTGTTATAACCTTATGTTTATGGATGTTACAGAACAACAGATTTGTATTCACGCAGCCATTAAACATGACCATATTTTACTGTTAAATTTGTACACCTTGGATCCAGTACTATAAGAGAAGTGTTATATGACATTGGGGATGTTCTTGAATGTAGAGCTAAAGGCAGATAGAGGTTTAAAGTGGCTTTTCACACAGCTGAGTGCTTTAATTTTGTAGAAACATCACTCTTATAGCAAGAGTCACAGCTTGAAAGGGGAGGTAGTCGTCACAGATGCATTGCGGGAATAATTTCCATTCTTACACTACATAAAGGTTGTTAATTGGTCAGCTGTTGTCATGGATGTCTCGACATTTCAATGTAATTTGTGCAGTTTGAGGCCAAGAAAAGAATCTGTCATATCTGTACTCTCGCCGGCAGCATCATCTTGTCTTTTTATTTATTGTCAAAAATGTAAACGTATAAAAATATATTTGTCTACAGGGCTACAGATTTTTTTACGCATTCTGCTGTTTACACTGTGTACCTGCTTTTAAAGTGATATTTCTCCCGAGGCGGGAATCAGCCTCAGACTTGCAGCCTCTCAGGCGGCCCCCCAGGTCTGAGCCAGCACTCTTATTATTCCAGCTTTCCTCACTTTTCCTGCACCCATCTTCACTTTAAAACGAGCCGAAAACAACTAAAAGTTCAACTATGAACGTACAAAAACAAATCTGGGAGAGAGAAAAAACACTCCATCGGCCCAATTAGGCTTTGGAAGAGCAACAGCGGGACGATTGAGGAGGAGAAAGTTTTCCAGCACATCTTCACCTGGAGCAGCAGATATTGGGTCAGAGCACCTGAGAGTATGTGTAGCAAAAGTAAGCACACGAAATATCACTTTAAAACTACAAAATTATATTTCCAATCTGCAGTACAGCACCGACTCACTCTTCTACATCAATGTTTGAACAAAATATTTTTTCTACCCTGTTGGATTTTTATAACAGCGTAATAAAAGATGTTTTAAATTTAATCCTGGCTGGGTTTTTTCTTCTATTTGCTGTATTTCTACGTTCTTAACAGATACAAGTAGATTAGAAAGAGCTGCACGGAGGTGTTTGTCGGGAACAACTACAAAATGATGGATAGTGTCAGATTTTAATCTTAAAAACCCTCGAGCGGTTTCACTTTTAGAGTCTCAGACAATCTCAGAGGATTTCTGGCATTCTTCCTGCAAATATTCATCTTACACGCAGAAGCCTGAACCTGTTTTTATTGTTAACTTAACACTTAAATCTCTGAGAATCTATTAAATACTGAATTTATGATGGTTTTCTGTTTAAAAAAATCATAGTTTACTCAAAGATGGTGGCCAGCAAACAGTCAGATGAGGTTATAATAATATGTTATGAAGCTGCCTCTACTAGAGCACCTGACGTCCCATTAGGTGATCACTTTTAGTTATTAAATGCACAAAGATAACCTCCAATGTGTGGCTCATTAACCCACTGCTCCTTCAATGTGAACGCAACTACCTCACAAGCAAGTCTTTATCTTGTGTGTGCAAGATGATGCACAGGTACGTACTTGAACCTTGATGAGCCCGACTGAAGTTTCATTTATGTTGCACATTTTTGTTTTTCAGCTGACAAAAGGCTGCTGACCTAACGCATGTCAGAGGAAACATTTTCCTTCTCATTCTCTGTCATTTTGGTTGACTTTCACACTGATGTGTTTTGTGGTGTTTGTTCCGTCTCATAAGACATTTTTTAGTTTACATTAAATACATTTGATTTGTTGAAAATGTTCAGAAATGTGGGTCAGCATCTCACTGTTAGGAGGTTGTTGTGGGTCCGGATGCTCGAGCAGTTGAGAACGACAGATGGACAAGACTTGACACTAGATAGAATGTTTACAGAGTTTTTAGGTTTTAACAATCGCCCCTGCTAGTCGTGGAAAGAATGCAGGACAATTTCACTTTGGCATCAGTTTCACTTCAGAAAAAACGGGGGGCCAGAATGCATCAGCAATCGGCTTCCTGCAAAAATAAATGTAGCCATTGTCAAACATCTGATAGGAGCTTCTACAGGCCGCATCACTTGCTAACAGGAACATTGCAATAATGTGCTGCTGCCTCATTACTGCTCTCCACAGACAGGCTTCATTTAGGTGAATTATGTCATGACAACGGAGCTGGAATTGATTGCAGCAACGCTTTGTCCTGCAGGTCGAGGGCGGCAGATGCAGCCGTTGCCTAAAGAAGAATCTTTAAACCATCAATACCCGTTCTCTGTATACTTACACTCTCACATCCATCTGTTTGAACTCTCCAGGAGGGTGCGTTGTGATTAAGTGTTTTAATTGACTTCCTTTAATGCCCCCAAAAATCTGCCTGTCATGTGTCTGATGTAGTTTGAGAAGTTTTGAGCGTATACCAAATTACAAAAATGCCACAAAAGCTGAAGGATTATAAAAAGAGTCTGCATTGAGGGTTTTTTCAGTGGAGGATATCTCTCCCTCTGCCACAATGAAATGTCGCTCTACATTGTTGTGCAAATGTGGCTGCAGAGTCTGAGCGTATAAAAATGTTCTGCTGTTACAGGCGTCTGTATGGGGAATATGTCAATCTGACACCAAGTTTATTCTGTGAACCTGCACAAAACACTCTCACTTTGCTCAGGCTCTTTAGCTTATATTGAAGGGAAAAATGGATTACAGAAGAAAGACAGATTCTTATATACAAGGCCCCATGGCTCAGTGTATGGTTTAAAGTGTGTGAAAGAAGTGTGACTCATAAGTTAGCCTTCCACAGATCTCAAACCAATTTGTGTAGTCAAGCTGTTTGGGGCAATTTAGCTCATAAAACCACAAATGACAAAAAGTGCCTGAAAGGGATTTGTAGAGTATACAACATGCTGTGTGTGTAGACTCTGAGAAAAACTCCTACCGGTGAAAAAAACAACATGCAGAATAGAGGATGTAACAGGGATATGCAGAAAAGTACCTGGATAAGGTTAAAAATATTGCAAATATGTTCAATAAGAGCATCAAGAACACATTATCAGAACAACCAGTTTAGAAAATATCTCCAGAAAAACATGAATTATGCACACTTAAATCTGTGTCAATAACTTATAAGCTATCTTTTGGTTTATTTTTTGCCTCAATAATCAGTTATTGGGTCGGTGGTATTGCCCAATGTCGTGTTTTTCTGTATTATCATTACATTTGAGACACATCAATAAGCATCAGAGGAAAAGAGAAAAACAAACTTGCAGTATCTCTGTCTGCATCTTATCCATGCATCAGGCGTGCAGCATTCATTTTCAGCCTTGTTAATACAAACTCACCTGGCTGTACCTACTTTACACTGAGAAAAGTCAAATCTCACCCTGGCTGTTCTACCTCTGTCCACAATAATACACATGAAATATCCTTAAAGTGATCTAAAATGAATGTTTATCTGCAACACGGTAGAAAAAAAAACGATCACATGATTGATAAAATAATAGTTTTAGCAAAAAGCTGAAGGGGTTTGGATGTCTGGGGTCCCCGGAGTGTGAAGTCAATGTCAAGCAGTCTCTGCTCTATTTCTTAAATTTGATCCAATTTTTCCAAAATAATAATCTGGAAGAATAATAACTTTTTTTTCCACTTCTTCAAATTTTCCTAATATGATGTTCAAAATTGGATTTCAGCGTGGAAACCTGCAAAATTTCGGCAACCTTCCAACATTCTTTTCTAAATCTGGACTCAATTATTTCTCTGGCATCTGCTCAAAAATATTCCCCATCAGCTCTTCAGCTCCGTCTTGTCGTCCTGCCATTTATCACTCTCTAAAACTGCAGCTCTTGAAATGCAACAACAATACTCGCTGCAGGCATCTGGTCACTGCAGGAAGCAACTTCTCTCTCTCTGCTCCATTAAAACAGACAGTGAAGAAGACAGATAATCCCCATCAGAAAGAAACAGCGGTGCAGTTACATCTTATTACCTGCAGAGGGCAGTGCAGCGCCAGAAATCGTCTTGAACATAACTAGCTCCACAGAGTTGGGTGCACCATTAACACTTGTGATTCTTGCTGTGTGTCTGAGCTGAATGATGTTTTTCTGGATGTTTCTAGGGGCCGGACTGAGTGTCTGACCGAATCCTGTTGATAACAAAACAACAAAACGTTGCTCAGCAGCTCAGTAGCTATTTTAACCCAAGATCACCCAGCCTTCATCCTTAAATGGAAGCAGTGTTAATGGCTAATTATATAACTTAACAAAGGGGATAAAAGGGAAAAGTTGAAGCATGTGATGTACTGAGGTCCTAAAAGAGTGTACAGCTACACAGCAGCTGCTAAATGTGCACATTGATGGGTTAAATGGACATTAGGCCTCCATACAGAGCAGAGAGGGGAGTATGTGAAAGTGCAAACTGAGTGTTTTTGTTGGTGTAGACGGCATCCAAATCATGAAGCCACAAGCAGCTATGTAGTCTTCTAGTTGGAAGCTTTGCTCTCATGCAATCTCTACAAACATCTGCAGATAAGGAAGAAGTGTTCTAGTGTCTGCTGCTACTCCAAGAGGTACTAACCAATCAGGTTTGAGCCGGTTGATTGCAGGAAAACGAGTCTGTGTGGTGAGCGGAAGAGGCAGAATCATGCATTGGCTGAATGCAATCTGTGTAGTTGAAGTTTTATCATGTAGTGGTGCAAACTGGACACTTATAAAACAATATGTTTTTCTGTTTTTTTACATGTTGATTCCTGTTTCACAATCTGCAAGAGGTCAAATGTTTCAATAGCAGAACGCTATCTCCCTGCAGACATTTACCCTTTCAAAATAAAAGACTTCGATATAGGTACATTTGAAATTGGATCAAACTGTAAACTAATAAAAAGAGTTAGATCCCAACTGTAGTAAGGAAGGAGGAGTTTAGTCTTTGATATCCTTAACATGTTTCTTCACAGGAAACCCCAAAATATTGACCATAGTCCCCTATAGCTAACTTGTTGCCAAAAAAGCTGACGTTTGCAAGAATGATTATAGCATGAAAAACATCGAAAACTTTTATTTTGTTAGTCTCTTTTCATGTGGAAGGTTGTTGCTTTCACATAACTGAAATTACAACTAAGATTTTCCTGCTCCTATAGAAAAATGATTGACCCCTGAAGGAAGTCGAGGGTCCCAACATTTGAATCCACTGCCTTACATACCATCACTAAACTCCCATATTAAAGCACCGCTTCCTGCTCAAAGGCTGTTACTTATAATTCAATATGACCCGACGTTATGCAGTGCAGCAATGGTGATTTAGTAACTTGAAAGTGCTCTTTATGTGCTGTTTCCATTCTGCAGTGTATCCCCTGTAGAAGCATTATCACCTCAATTATGTTTTTTTTCTTCTGCTTTTGTTCTTGATATGATTGTAAATGGAATACCTTTGGGGTTTCTACTGTTGTTTAAAATAAAAAATAAAAAGGAGCTGTTAAAAGACGTCGACTCGTGCCTGGGACGTTTTATTGACTGAACTTAATTAAATGTTAATCAAAGTAATCATTTGCTGCAGCCCTAAGGCAGCTTCTGTCACAAAAATCCCATTTAAGGTGACTTTAAATCACAGAGTAGTCACTGAAATTACATAATCAAATAAATATATCCAGTTTTATACCTACTAAAAGTGATTGTGGGTGAGAACTGGCACCAGGTGGTGTGTTTAAAGGAGAGCTGATAAGTGCTGGCTCATGAGATTCAGGCCTGATTCCACAAAAGCAATTTGCACCCATTGCTGAAGATGAATACGCTTAATGTAAATGAAGAAACCGCCCTGTGGAGCACTCCAGCCGAAGCCCCTCGCTATCTAGTGCCCTTATCTACAAATGCACTCGGCTGTGCTAATGCTGCACCTATTTCAGTGCCACATTATAATATCATTTCTGATCCAATAGCCTCGCTGTACACAGAGTGCTCGTCTAAAACAATGTGCTCGTGTGCTGTTTAATTCCGTTTCTGCGGTCTGTTTTAACACACCTGGAAAGGGACACAATGCAGGGTTTGATTGAGGTCAGAAAAATAAAAAAAGGAGAGGTAGAAGGAGATGCAGAGAGGCAGTAAAATGTGGAGATTAGGGAGGAGAAAGGCAATGAGAGATGGGAGAGAGAATAAGCAAAGCAGATAAGGGATAATGAGGTGTTCACGGGGAGAATGATAGAAGAGAGGAAGCAAAAAAACGCAAATAATGGGCGAGTGAATTTGGGGAAAAGACAGGAGATAAAGGTGAATGAGGAGATAGAGGTTATATCTGGGAAAAACAGGGGGCTAGTGTGTGTGGGGATTGTGAGACAGCTCAACACAGAGGGAGCCATAGGTCTTTGATTGACAGGGCAGTGTGAGGGTGGCTCCAGGGAACAAGAGGGCCGGCTCTGAGGCAATACAGGGGCAAGAGAGGTGCACCGGGAACAGGTGTGTTTATTTACTAATTAAAATCCTGCAGGAAGGATAAGGTTTAGATTTTACAATTAAAGGACAATTAAAGAATACTTTTTGCCTTCATTTTGGGGCAACGCAGCATCAATAAAACATACATCACATGCATATTATTTTTGTAAATTTCCCTTTTTTTTTTGCCTTTTTTTAAGTTGTTGTATTTTGCATCTTGCACAAAGGCTCCATTGCCAAGTGGTTTAACTGTTTATTTTTTATTTTTATCATAATAACTTTTCCAGCATCACTGCTGATGAAAAACATGTACGTCTTTAGATCCTTATAACCTGTTTTCGAGATTGTTTTTCCCTTTTACATAAAGGTTACATAAAGGTTCCTGGTGGGACTCAAACCTTAATAGGAAATGTCATGATCAGAACCTTCCTAAAACACAAAGGTGCTCCAAACATACATTTGCATGTTTTTGCAGTGCAGGACATGTTCTGCTTTTTCATGATTTTCTAGCACAGTTCTAAGTGAATGGGATGATTGTGCAGGTTTCCCTTCAACTGCTGAATCTCTGTGTTTGATATCAGTTGCTCAACAGGTCATCGATGGCACACAGGTTTAATTAAAGCCCAGCTGTGGGTGTGCATCAATATACTCTGGAATCAGCCAGAGTGGAACTAAAGTATTGGTTTATATGCTCCACAGAGCTGCTTATAAGGCAAGGCTGAGAGATAGCTTACAGGTCTAAGGTCAAGGACAATGAATGGGAAAAGTGTGCGTTTGTGTTTGACCCTCAATGTAACTTTTTTGAATTTTGATTGCAGATGTGTCACTGAGTTGCAAATCATATGATAGGAATTGCTGAGCAAAGTAACGGAAGTAATTTCAGGTTGAAGAAAAGGCTGAGTAGAGCGTCATTTAGCTGAAACTGTCAGCACAACACAAAGATTTTTCAAGGGAGTTATTTATTCTTCATTGTGTGGCTCTTTCTGACAGGCCGAATTCAAACAAGCTTGCTGTTTTTCTTTGATTTCTATGTATTTTTATCCTTTTCCATCTTGTCGCTTTATGTCCTAGCATGCACACAACTGAGATTAATCTAAAGTGCAACTTTTTTCTACCACACAGAAGACACTTGTGTTCCCAATGTAGGACCCATCCATGCTGTGTTGGGCCGTAATTACTTGCTTGCAGACGGTGGAGGATAAAGGCAGAAAGGAATCATTAGGGAGCTGTCAGGTACCTAAAACACTCTGATGCCAGTCCTCCAAGGTGTTGTTGTTGTTGTTGTTGTTGTTTTTAAGCCTTCCTGCTTTTGCTGAAGAGCCCACAGGAGAGAAGAAAGATGAGAGAGGGGGAGAGAGAATGTGAAAACCAACAAAGAAAACCCTGATGCACACCCTTCATGATGCAACAATGAGTTTGCAGCAAGAATACACATAGTGAGGAGTTGTTTAAATGGTTTTTAAAGACATAACCCCCCAGTCAGGCATTTCATGAATCACTCTGGCTCCCTTTACAGTTCAGCTTGAGACTCCCTCATTTTAATTTATTTGAGTGTTTTGATTCTTTGAAAAGCCTTTTATGGTTTGGATCTGATTTATACTTCTGATCTTTTCTGATCCATTTTCTGTGGCAGGGTTTCTCAGGCCAGGCTGTTAAATGTTTCACAGCTCAGAAGAAGGAGGATTGTATTTTCTACTGTGAGAAATATAACCCTAACTTTCAGGGGCTAACTTCATCCTACTGTTGGAAATAATAAAACCAAAACACTTTTCTAAGCTGGACCATTCCCAAACACTTTTAAAATGTATTTGATAATATTTCTATTACTTTTCTAACCACTTTTCTTGAGTAACAGGTGCGATTAATTATGAGCTGAGTTCCAGGAACGGCTCCTGCAAACTCATTGACTCAGTTTGCTGGGACACTAAATGGTATGGAGCCATATGATTTGCACCTGTTAAATTTGACTAATTAATGAACAGCATTAACACCTGTGTGGAAGACCATCAACTTAAAACTAAACTAAAAATAACCATATTATAACACGACGGCCATAAATCAACCAACACACACAGGAGCAACTTTAGCTGCTAGTTGAAGTCATGTGTCCAACAGTTTCATGAATGTAAGTATATTTTTAATCTAACTAAACTCCTGATGAAAAAAATGGAGTTGCTGGAGTTGGAACAGTTGCTATCTTTGTCTGTTTTTTCACTTTTTGCAGTTAGCTAACTTTATTTTTAGAGATGTTTTAAAGCTTTATATCAACAGGAGTCCCCCTTCTTAAATTGAAAATGAATATTTGACTGAATAACCTCTAGTAGTGTTACTGAAAATACTGTAAACTACCACTTGGGGGCAGTAGTAACTCTTACTAAAAACGGTGTGAATTTTAATTTCTTCACTTGAGTCGCATTTCTGGCTGTTTGGTATTTATAAGAACACAATTTACTCTATTTGACCTCCTTTACCTCCTGATAAGTAAACATAATACACATAATATTGCTAATTAACCAATTAATTGAATGTGTTAACTATCTCAGTAGCTTGATGCTAACCTTGTCTGGTTGCTTCTTGGTTTTATGGGAGCTTTACCTTTTACCTGTTGCTATAATCCCTAAATGTGAATTTTTATATATTTTTTTGTTACATTTGAACATGAACAGTTGACCAAATGACCAGTGTTTGTGTTTATCAAAAAGATACAACGACCAACGCAAAAATATTATAACTTCTACTACTAATAAACATGGAGACGTGCCTAATGTATTTGGTCTGTTGCTATGGTTACCCAGACTTTAGAGTAACAGTAGAGATGTAGAAACAACACTGATGTGTGTCATGTTTCACAAACTGATAATGTAGTTTCTGTATTTACACAGGCTGCAGATAAAGAGCTACGTTCAACTTCAGCACTTAATAAATGTTAGTATGCTGCTCCACTCATTTTGCCTCACATTACATTTATTTTACTTTTGGAGAAAAAATGATTAAATGCTTAACTTTGTTCACAAACTAACTTTTTTTTCTCTCTGCTATTTGCTTCTCAGCAGTTTGCACACTGTAGATTTGATCAAAGCTTTACACATTAAAAATAAATGAATAAAATAAATGCTGGTAAATTCTGAAAACAAAAGCTACGGTTGCCAAGAGTGAAACTGAGCCAAAACAGGAAATCAAAGCGAGGGGAGATATGAGCTAAAAGATGCTGAAACTCTCCCTGGAGTTGAGGGAAACAGTGGTCTCTGGTTTTAATCAGCACTTGTCATTTGATTCATGGTATATTGATTATTGTTTTTAAATTATACTGCCTTGCCCCCAGGCAAAAAACAAAAGATACATATTCAGCCAGATAGTCTCCTCAGGAAGTGAGTCAGAGCTGAAATAGGAAATCATTATGTTGCATGATGAATGCATGTCGGCAGCGGTCCAGTGTCTGATTCTGAGAGCACATGAAGGCAAATCACAGCAAAAATTGTAGCTCTGATGTTAATAGGCAGTGGGAAATAAGTGTCTGCACTGTATTGAAGGTACTGAAGAATGATTGTTCACTGGGGGATGAAGAAGACAGCAGGACGAGTGATCTGCCAAAAGGAGAGATGTATGTTTTTATAGAGCTTCACTTCAAGTGACCCAGTCTGTGTGGCTTCTTCCCCTCCACGGCAAAATGCAGCTCAGGTCTTTGCAGAGCGTAAATACAGGCTATTGTTAAAGGAGGACATCTGATAAGATTCATCAAAGACGAGCTTTTCATCGTTTTTACTTTTGCAAGTTCACAGACACACTGGGTCCCTTCAAGGTCTCCAACATGTCATTTATTTACAGCAGCAGAAACAAGGTTGTAAAAAAAACTTTGAATTGCTGGAGTGGCTGAGGGAACAAATTGAATTATTTCAAATCTTTCTCAGACTTAGTGAAGCGAGAGTTGCTATGAAAGGAGACAGTCGTAGGTGTCAGCAGGCTAATAAACATTAGCATTGTTAGCGTTTCTTCCTCTTTATTTACGTCAAGAGGGTAATCAGTGAAAATGCTAAGGGAGACAACATGTTCAGCTGCATGAGTTTTAGTTATCCCTTTATACTTTTCTTAAGGGTGTGATGAAGGTAAATAAGAGATCCCTACAGTCAGGACTCTGTGCCTTAATCTTGAGTTAATTCAGTCTGTGCTTAAAAGAAGCTCAACCAGCCTTGTAGTTAGAGGACAGTACTTATCCTGATCAATATGTAACTCTGCTCTTCATTGTGATGTTTGGGACCGGTTCCAGTGGACGGCCCACAAAGCCATTGTAAGCTTTTTAGTGCAGTGCCAGATGAGAAGTGAACAAATCAGGGCTAACTGTGGAGTGGATGTTGTAAAACAAGTCTCAGATAGATTCTCTAAATGTGATTTTTATTTTTTTTTTAGATTACAGACGAGTGAGAGTGGAGTGAGGAGAGCAGCCACACAGAGCGGAAATCATCACCTGAGAGGATGAGCATCAGGTCAGTGTTGTTTTAGACCTTGTGATATTCTGCTAAAGCAACTCAGTTTAAAGTTTATGATGGGCAACATGCTCAAGGTGAGAAGTCGGCCTCCAGAAAGGTTTTGAAGAATCTTGTACTCAAGCTGAGAGCTTGTCAGTAGCAGGAGATATGTCATGCTGAAAGTTTTGATTCCAAAAATGAACATGTTTTAGTTTTGGAGGAAAAATCAGGCCAGCATTCAAACTCTATAAAACAAGCTTTAAAATTGTTTTTCCAAGCTATGATTGTTCTTTCACTGTGAGCTTAATTGTGGTCCCTTTTTGAGTGAAGACCTGCTCTTGCCCTGACTCTCGTATATCTGTCAGCACGCTCTCTGCACAGCTGGACATGAAACACTCAGTTGCTGTTTAATGCTCCATTTTCTAATGGTAAACATAATGGTGTAATCAGTCGGTGTGTCAGAGTGCAATATGGCTATGCAGATGAGATCCTAATGTGAGATGAGCACTGCAAAACACAAGCACTGTGAAGAGGACCATGAGAGGACCTTTTGCTCCTTCATTTCATGCGTGATGTCGATTTATTTTATTTTTTTTAGAGTGAGTTGCTGACAACAGAAACTCCTCTGCCGTCTTTTTTTTTTTATGCCGGCCAATCTGTGCGCTCCAGTAGTTGTTTGTCTGTGTGTGTCATCGGATGTTTCTAGGTGTGTGTGTGGGCATGCATGGTGTAGAGGTGTGGAGAAATACCGCCTTTAATCAGACCCAGACGAAATCAGAGAGGTGCAGATGGAACCTTTCATCTATCTGGACCTCAGGGACGACATTTGCTGTTATTTTGTTTGATCAGAGACAGTCTTCTTTTTTCTTTATCGTTTTAGAAGGTCATCTTTCTCCACAAAGACCAAACTCATTAAATTCATCATGCAGGCACAAAGTGTTTCAGACGTGCACACGCGTGCAACAGGCAATTGTCTGGCTGGAAATTAGCAATCAAGATCTGAAGACAAACTAAGTCTATTCAGATTAAATAAAGGAGAAATTACTTATTCAGGTCTTGGCCGTCCAGGTGCTGAAATCTGAATGTTGGAAGTGAGTGTTAGTTGTATTTATAAAATCCTCCTGCAGTCTTCCTCCCCTGAGTTGCCCACTTTTATTATCAAACCTGCTCGGGGATGATGGGAGTTTCAATATCTCCTGTGCATCATGTTTTATGAAAACACTTTTCTTGTAATTGTTAGAAATTGGACACGTTTAAAGATGTGATTGTCTTTTCTTTCTGCTCGGGCCTCGCATAGAATTGAATCTCGGTCAAAATAATCTTTACCGCAGAGGAAACAACCGGTTTAGTGTGTGTCCACATCAGGCACAACAAAGTTAAATGTAGGAAGAAGACGTTTCACTTGATTATCTGTCTTTAAAGAAAACATTTTTTTATCTGAATTCTAATTTAAATTTGATTAGAGAAGATGGATACCAATCTTTACTCAGTGTGGTAATGCTTAGCTTAGCATAATGAAAATAAACAGCTAGCTTTTCCCTGTCAACAGGAGACAGAATCAGCCTCCCAGCACGTCTCATGCTCACTTATTAACACGTTATATCTCGTCTATTCTGGGTATCTAGTTTTTCTTAAATCTTGTATCCACTCTGAACTCAATGTTTTCAGCATGCTTTAATACCAAAAGCATAACATGTTGATTTCTCCCTGTAAACAATTCTTCTTTCTATTGTTCTAGCTTTCCACAACCCACTCTCGCGGTTCATAAAGTTTCTGCTGCTGGCGTTAGGGAGTGCCAATTATTGGGCTCCTACAATAACCTAGAAGGTGAAGAGCTTGAGCAGGTTGAGCAAACACTCTCCTCCAGCTACACAGCTTACTCTTGTCTTGTTGGTAGTTCTGTTGCTCTGGGCTATTGAAAGTGAAACATCAAATAGTCTTTGTGCTCCATTAAAGAACTCCCTGAGCTGAAAAAGTTGGACTGAACTGAAGCCTTATGCATGCATGCCCAAAAAGTCCTGGGAAGAGATGAATGTGTTAACTCAAACAGCGATGTTTCACCTATAGACTCGGCTGGTCTCAGCTCAGATTTCCACAAGAAGTCGGGGTGAGCCGATGTGACAACTCAGGATAATTCACCGCCAGCGGGTGGGAGGGGTTGATGACATGTATACCCTCTGAAAGATGCCCGACCACGGATTGTAAAGCGCACTACTGATGGGATGTTTGCATGTAATGAAACGGCTTCAATAGGTTTTCTGTTGGCCAAAATGTTCTTCTTTGGTCTTTGATTGATCCCGTTAATATGTTGACATGTAGCATTGATTGAAAGACAAAAAAACATTTGCTCGGTGCAAATAATTAATGATCCTTCGCCTTATTAAATCGTCACTGAAAAGCCGCATTAAGTTATTTGAACTGCTGGTGCTGTACTGCTCCTTTTCCAGAAGTTTACATTTGGGCTATCAAAAAATGCATTTTGGCCAACAAATGGCCAAGAAATTATATTAAGCTAATCATGTCCTTGTTCATATTCACCACACTGGCAGGAGAATGGTTATTATCTTCCACTACCCAGAATGCAAAAGAGTCTTTCTCCCAAAACAACAAACCTATGCATCGTATGTGGACAGGCAAGCCTTCTTCTAACTCGGATATATCTGTGAAAGTTTCACAAGTCATCTCATCGATTCTTTTTTTTGACCACTAAAAAATAGAACTCTCCTCCTCCTCTGCTGCCTCGACTCCTTCATCTCTCCGGCCGAAGCTCTCCAAGAACACAAACAAACTCTCCTCTTTGCTGTCTTCCCTATAAATGTAGGTATTGATCAGAAACTCCTACTTACTACTTAGGAAGCATCACAGGGTCCTGTGCGTCAGAGTGCTGCTGCTCTGATTTATTTACTACTTATCAGCCCACCCATACTTTGCACTCACAGGATGCCTTGTCATCCCCCTCATTTGAAATTAAACAGCCAGGAGCAGAGCCTTGGCTCCTTCTTCCCCCCCGTGCTATCTCTCCTTAACGGCCCCGCAGTCCATCATCTCGCTCGCTCGTGGCCGCGCGGCTTTGAAGTTCATAAACTGCGAAGCAAAGGATGGCTGATCTGATGGTCACTGCAGTCAAGGCAGAGAGAAGCAGGTCAATAAACCCAGAGAGTGAGATGCCTTTTGCAGAATCGCAGACAGGCATCGGAGTAACCATAAAATCATGCATCCGAGCACATTTTACCTTTTCTGTCAATCTGTCTGTGAGTGTGTTTGGGTGTGGTGTGAGGGCTCTTCAGGGCCCTTCAGGGAGAGCTGAGCACTTAAAAAAAAAAGAAGCTTCAAAAGATGAGCAATTATCGGCCGTTTGATTTTTTTTTTGAAAGCTAAAAGGCTGTTTTCCTCTTTGACTTTATCGACAAGTCTACAGATGAGCAGATGGCTGTTTTTATTATAGTTACTGGTGTAGTTACATTTTAATCAAGCTCAAAATTATAGAATAAAAGGGGCAGATGTACAATGTAAGAACACAAAAAATCCTGAAACAAGTGAAAATCTGAAACAGGAACAGTGGAAATAACATACACCAGATACATAACATAGCGATAACGGTTCATTTCCTGTTGTTTTTTTTAAGATCTTGACTGATTTAACTCATAATCCAAAAGTTACATGAGCACTAAAGCGAGCAGCCTGTTAGGGTTTTTTTTAGATCTCCTGTTATCGAGGGAAAAGAAGCTTTGCCGAAATAATGAGAAAAACAAGATATAAAAGTCAAGATCTCAAAAACAAGCAGAGAAAATAAAATATATCGTTGCATGTTTACTACATCTGCTGTGCAAGTCAAACTAATGAACTAGAAGGTTTATTTGTCACATGATCATACCACATGAGGGCAATTACACAATGTCGGAGAAAAAACACAAAAGAAGTAGGAAAAAAAAAAAGAAGGAAATTAGGTCTCATGTTTTGTCAAGACCTCACTCGTAGAGCCTTATTATTTCATAAGATCATCAAGAGAGCTGAAGGAAATCAGTATTCAGGAGTGAGCGTTGAGCTGTTATGGGACTGCTGTTCAGACATAATGAATGTGTTCAAGACCAGACTTCATGTAAAGTGAATATGGGAAAAATGAAGTTCACTTGACCTCAATATATTCCCCCTCAGCTCCTGAAAATTGCTTTTAGCTCTGGTCCTTCCACTTGATATCTTTTTTGCCAATCACAAAGATCCACCAAGCGTCCTCTGCGTCGATGCACCGTCAGCGCTGCTGTCCGAGCTGAGATTGTGCTTAAGAGCGTGATGCACATGTGCCAAGTCAGCAGCTGTCACCGAAAAAAGTGAGGAAGGCCACGGTATGAAAAGAAATCTGCTCCAGCTTGACACTTTTTCAACTTGCAAGAATGGCAAAACACAGTGGAGTGGCAGGGAGGCCCAGTGGGTAAACAGGCTCCTGCAGCTTGAAATAGAGAGCCAGACTTTGGAAAGAGTCCACCCTCCTGAAGGGTCCTTGAGCAAGACTCCGACTCCCCGACGTGAGAGCAAGCATGCTAACAAGTTACCAGAACCACAGCTGATGCAGATGGCAGCTACATGTGCTTAAAAATCAACACAACTTAGCAAAACATACAAAAAAACAAAGCTTTTTTAAATACTTGCAAAGAAAACATGCATTTTAAATACTGTGTAAAATGATGTTCTAGTTGGTACGGACAGAAATTTACTGAAATTATCAAAAAATTCTTCAAATTTTCCAGCTTTTCCTCAATTTGAGTGATTCATTTTTCAGTGTTATTATACGGTTCTTCATTTTAGCACTTGAGCTTGTAAGTTTCTTTTTTGGTACTCAAAAAAAGAGTTAACTTTTTTACACTCAAAGAAAAAAAGAAAGCTAAGACAGGTATGAAATATTTCAGTCCTTGTATGTAGCACCACTTCTTATTTTTGTCCCCTTGCTCTCAAAGAGAAACGAGTCTTAAAAGTTAAGGTTGTTTTTGTATTTCCATTGACAGGAGAATCAGACTCAGCCGTGATGGATTCTGCAAAACTTCCCCCAGACTACATCCACCTGTTTCCACCAGCAGTAAGCAGAATTTACAAACTTTGTGGCTTTAAAATTTCCGTTGAATATTTGTGGATTTTAAAATCTACTGAACATTTGTAAACTATTTGGGCTGTAGATTGTTTTTCAGATTTTTCTTAGAATTTGAATACTATGTAGGTTAACTATCTTAACTATTAGCCCTTCAAAACACCTTCTTAAGTCTATATACTGACATCCCTTTACCTTATAAAGTCAGTAAGGTGAGTATTTTTGCGCAAATGCCCGATGCCGGGACTGAAATAAAGAAACATTTTGAGATAATTAGCCGCTAAAAGCTGCATTTTTGTATGTTCAAGGTGTTGTCCTTCTGTTGTTTAGTACTGGGCAGGTAGGGTCAAGTAAGGTAACACTTGTGACATGTGATTTGCACGTCCAATAACCAAAACAAAGTGCTGAGTGCTGTGATTCAAATGTGCTTAATACATGACATTCACCAAAACCAGCTTTGTCAAAGTGTATTCAAATACCTGGGGAGTCATACTTTATCATTATGAGCGCCGTGTGGAAGCTTATTCACCTGATGCATTAAGAAATCAATCTTGTTATGAGTTCAAGCAGTAATAAAATAGATTTAATAGTGCCGAGCTGCACTCGTTAAGAGCTTCTTGTAACGTCTTCTTAATGCAAAGATCTCCTCTGAATGCATTAGAAGAATAAAACGTGGAACTCAAATGTAACATGGAAACAGTATGTCTTCATGGATTAAAACCTGTCTGAGTGCATGTGCCAGCAGGGATGCTTCCAGCAGCTCATGATGGTTGACAATTTGGTAAAACACTGAGGTTCCTGGATGGAGCCCAGCGCTCTGTTGTTTACAAGACAAGTGCTTTTTACCTGCCAAGCCACAGCATCTGCTCCCGCTCCTTTTATTTTTTCAAGTGCAGACTAAAGCAGCCACACGCTTTGAAGGACGACAGTTTCAATTCCTCCTGCACGGGGCTTTGATTTCAAACTTCAGTTTATTTATAGACTCTTCTATAACCGAAATAAAGCTCGAACGCCGGGTTTTACAGAGAGAATCACAAGAGAACACTGAAAACCCAGATACAGGACCTTATGCAACCTTCGCCTAGTTTGTGTCATTTTCTTCATGATATTACATCACTCATCATCATTCACAGCATGCTTATAATCACCGCCATGTTGTCCTCTCTCTTCTGTTCCTCCTGTTATCATGATACCAAATGACAGGGTCACATCAAGAGGCATTGACGGAGCATTTCCTCTGTAATTGGCTGCAGTGGGTCGAATGCATGATAACCCAGAGGACCTAGAAGTCCTAAAAAGAGCAAATCCCTCTGAGGCGAGGGGGAGGAGGTAGTAAATGATGTAACTTGAAATTTTAATGAAAGATACTGTAGAATAAGTCTGTTACAGTGATAACCAGCCAGGGCCTCAGTGGACGCAAAACAATATAATAGCACGTGGCAGGAGACTTTCTGTGACTAATTAATAAACAAGGGAGGTAATATTATATATTCCTCCTCACCTGGGAGCACCTTGGCATCCCCCAGGAGGAGATGGAAAACGTTGCTGGGGAGAGAGACGTCTGGGGTAACTTCCTGTTGCCACAGCGACCCGGCCCTGGATAAGTGGAAGACAATGAATGGATGTGCAACCATTAAAAAGTGAAAGAAGCCAGACCCTTAATGTGTCGTTAAAACTCCTCCAGTTCTGCCAGATAAGATTCAAACTCCCTCTTTCATTCCTGTTGGAATCGTAATGCTTTTAAAGACGGCAAATAAGCTGCACCAAAAATACAGATAACATCTATAAGCAACGATTCACAAAACTTGAAGGAAATTTCCCTTTTTTTTTGTCTTACTCATGAGATTATCTCCTGATCAAAAGTTTATTTTCTATCTCGAGATCAGAGCTCGGCTTATCATGATCGTTTGTGCATTTTTCTTATCTCTGTAAAAAGATCCCAAACGAGTTATCCATTTTTGTTGTTGCTAGTTTCCTCCTGAAGTCAGATCTGAGCGGTATCTCAAACAGGAAACCAACAGTTGAGCTTCTGCCTGTGTTGAAGAGCGATAGAAGAACGATCTAGTTTGTGATCAATAATGGGAACTCTAAAATCGACGTTGTTTTTCAGCTTGAATCGGTTTCACAGTTATCAAGATGCCATCTATAAATTTTGTAATCACATTCCTGATATCTGAAAAACAAAACTATTTTTTTTTAAAAATTAGATAACTGATTTATTAACTTCATCTCAAGACGTCTGTTTTCTCAAGAAAGTGAAATAATGAACCAGTGATCTTAAGATAATAACATCTAAAAAAAGAAACAGGTGCAACATGAGCATCCTCAGCTTCCGTACAAAATCAGTGCTGGGATATAAAATCCATCAGATGGCTCAGTAAGTAAAGAATAAAATGTGACAAATTCAAATAAAGACATCAGGTACTCAAAACATATATGACTGACAGTGTGACAGAGTTATGATTCAACTTAGACCTCTTTAACCAGACGTGTCATAAAACCCTCCCTCCCCTGTTTTTTGCAGTTATAACCTGTCATTTTTCTTTCCCTGCACCTTAAATATTCTGCAGCGTAGCGCTCCTTTCTTGTTTATGTACGATCTTAAACATGTCACTTTTAAGCCACAATTTAGTTAAATAACTCAGGAGAAGCCGGTGCTGCCAGCACAGCAGACGTCCACATCCAGATACACAGATCTCCTTAAAGAGGACTCTGACATATCTCTTGTCTGAGCGCGAGTGCAGGACACTGATTTGGGCGTCGCAGCAAGGGCGGCTTTTGTGTTCCTGCAGTCCAACAGCTTCCTGCCGTCTGGCTTCTGAGAGTGGAGTGAGGGCCGACAAAGGTGGTTATCCATTGTTGCATAGACAGGTATAGTAATTACATTCCCCTCCATTCAAGCCCTATCTCCATACAGCACCAGCACACCCCTCTAAAACTCCATTATACGCTTGCCAAATGGAACAATAGACCCAACATTCAATGCTTTTGGCACTCAAAAAGAGACACTGACCCCCTCTGGGGTTAGACATCAAATTGTGTCACGGTCTCACAGGCTGCAGAATACAGTACCACTTTTAATTTATGGTTGCAGAGCCGGGTGTCGCATCAGCTGCTGGATTATCATCACTTTGGCATGAGTGCACTTTAAAGCTCTCACCCTTGCCCTGAGCGGGTTTCGGTCACTTTAATATGGGCGAGTACTGTTTCTTTTTTGGGTCCTTCAGCAACAGGAAGCAAGAGTTCAAAGGGATATTAAATCTTTAAAAGTTATATTTGTGTCACGCTCAGCCTAACAATCTCAACTGTGATGGATCCTGCAGCACACTTTACTGGTAGTCCATCCTGTGACGTTGCAACCTAATCCGTTCAATGTCAAATATTTTCAAAATAAAAGTCCAGTCCTGCTAACTGTAACTTCCTCTGGAAAACATTGTAACTTGAACCTGATTTTGGGTAAAGACATAAAACTGTGACGTTGTTATACTTGAAACATAAAGCAGTACTATCATCAAATAGTAATCAGAGCTTGCACATTTATCAGTTTCCGTTGAAATCCATTGCATGCATGGCTCATGTAACATTTTTTGCAGATATTACTTTAAAATTGTACAGCGAGAACTGTGTGCTCCTGATTGTTTGTCACAGCCTGCTCTTCCAGGTTTGCTCTAAGTGACACTCAGTTGAACTGTTCTAGCTCAGTAGACAATTCCTAATGAATACAGGCGCGACAAACATCTCACCGTATCATGCACAGCAGCTCGAGAGCGCACAGATGTTATAGTGGGGCCCGAAGTAGCCCACAAAGCAAGGCACATGTCTCGTCTGATGAGAGAGCTCATTTGGAACTGCCATTAGTAGACGTATGATTTATGACTGTGTCTGCAGAAACCAATGCTTTCACTCCTGCAGCACCAGCAGCTCAGAACAGAGGGTCTCTCAGCAGCTCCTGTGCTGTAGCTCAGATGTAGAGCAGCGAGCTTTGGTAGGGTGGATGGAGAGTTGAGGGAAGGTGTCACAAAGCACTGTTGCAAAAATGTTTTAAAAGAAGGCAATAATATAAAAATGTGGAGCGGGTTTAAATAAAACAAGAAAAATCTTCTTTTGGAGGCTGAGTGAGATGCTTTTTTGATTTAAGAAGCTATTTTTGAGCGTACACATGGTGTGGGATGCATTCACAGTGAGCCGACAGAGGAGGTTGGATTTTCTTTGTAGATGATATTGACGTTCAATTAACCACAAAAGCCTCTCTGAGCTTACAAGTCCATCGTTTTCACGACATGACAGAGGACTGTAGGCGGGCGGTGCTTTGTTGTATCGCGGTTGCAAAAATTCCAAACGTTTACTTGATATTGTGAAATAACATCTCTCGGTTTTTAAAAGTAAATGCATAACTTTGGCTTGTGTTTTATTTCAGCTTTCAGAAATCATCGATGACTTCAAGGCTTAGCTTGAAAATGTCGTCCCTTTTACACCTCCGACAAAACAGTGTTGATATATTTCTATTCAAGAATATACACATTTAGTTTTTTACCTGACTTATCTAATCTTATTCTGCCTCGATGTATTCTTCTTTTGTTTATTCTATTTGTCTTAGCTTTGCTTCTTTTTCAAGTTCCTGTGATGAATGAAGTTTTAATGATGCATCATCGAGGTCTATACATTTATAAGCAGCATTTTGTATTTCTTTGAGTTACTGTTTTTTAATTAAAGCACAATTTGATCACTTAACCAACTGAACTGTTCCAGCTTCATACTGGAAACACGCTCCTGTTTCTTTAAGGAGTCAGTCATCCTCCAGTCCACCAGAGGGCCCCAGCCGAACCAATCACCTGGCTGCTCACCTGTTGAGCATTTGAAAGTAGCTCTGCCCATTTCCAGTTTTGAGTGTGCACTTTCCCTCCTTTTCTGACAGTTTCTACCTTCAAATATTCCTGTTTGTACTCCGTTGGATTTCTCAGCCTCCATGTTTGAGTTTTTACTTAAGATGGTTTTTTCATGTCTCTGCTGCTGCTTCCTGAATCTGTTTTTGAACCCAGCCTCCACTAAACCAGAGTTGAGAAGCAAACACTATATCCAAAAGGTGCCAACAGCGAGCCCTCAGGCAACGCTTTTCCTATCTAAAAGCCTTGTAGTGGAAACAAGTCCTCAGAGGACGCATAAACCTGGTCACCTGTCACTTGTGTTTCATGTTTTTCTCTGTGATATTTACACAATGTAAACCGCTGTTTTGACCAACTAATGTATAAAAAACAAAGCAGGACTTATCTTTTATTTCTCTCCCTCTTCTTGCTAAGCAGGAAGTGGAAGCCGGTGGTGTCAGGATGGAGGTGTCGCTCCCTGCCAGGGTGCTCTGCCGTGCCACATCTGTCCATCTGTCAAGCATAGCGGCCCATCAATCAAGCAGCTGAATGCAGGTGAGTGCGAGGTGCAGTGTACCACCATTAATCACTCGGAGACATGGACACCAGCAGGATATGATGTGTTTTTGAAAGACAGTGACGATTGGGCATGTAATCTATTTATCCTCGCCTGCATGTTATTTTTTATTCTGCTGGTTAAAGGTGCAGTCACAGACGCCGATCTCTGCGTCTTCGTTCCAAAGCTTCTTATTTTGGCAGCAAGTAAAACGCATTCATTATAACATCAAGGCTGTGTGAGTGTTCTGCGAGAGTCAGGGTTTTTGCTAGATGAAAGGTTGTAATTAGTATTAAAAGGCTGACAGCGATTATTGGAGATCTAAAAGATGACCTTAATATAGACGGGATCAAACTTGAGCCTGTAGTTGTTATGTGTCTGGTCATATTTTAACTGGTGGAGTGAGAGGAGCTTTTCTCTGCAGACTATAAAACTAGAGCTGCAAAAGAAATCTCAGTTTCATTTTGGCAATATGATCTTTTGCAGTCAACACATTTAAATGAATCGCAGTTAAAAACAACTTAATGTTATGTTTATAATCATTACTTTATCACTCAGCACATTTTGAACTTTCCCTGCCTAACCTCTTTCCAACTCCACACAATCAGCTTGTAGCTCTGCTTTTCATTTCCCAGCTGATGACATCAATTAGGTTGTCAGACGACGTTATTCAACTGATTCCAAATGCTAAGTCGATCCTCTTTGTTAAGAGCTCCTCTACGGGACTTCGTCATGGTGGTTGCTTTGACTTTTAGATTTTTTATTTCTGCAGTGATGGTTCAAAACATCTTCCCTTTAATGTGACAGTGTTACTGTCCTCAGGCTGCTTTTGCCTTCGGCTTTTTTTGGATCTTTTCTTGTGTTTATCCAAATGAAAAACTGCTGAATGTAAAGCTCTTGGATCCAACAGCTGATGCTCTACACAGTGTGTTAGCTTAAGTAAAGTCACAATGCAACAGTAATCCATAGTTTCTTCTTCCTAGCTATCCACAGAAAGAATCAAAAATAGACTCCTGGTCATTGTGAACAAGCTGCGCACTGTGTCTGACTCAGCTGTAGGTCTGACAGACACACACTTCTAAACGTGAATTCAGGCTCAGTTTGGTCTGTCGGTATGATTCAGCTCTTGGAGAAGCTCCCTGCTGCGGGAATTCAGCATAGCAGCACAAAATCCTCCGCAACATGTTAACGAACACTCAGGGAGCATTATGATAATCCACCAGAGTGAATTAACGGAGACAATACAGCCCTCTGGGGTGCTTTGAGCACTCCTCATGCAGGTGGAGGCAGCTTTAAGCAGACACCAGTGGTAATGTGGGTGTCAAGGCATTTATAGGGAGACATGACCAATGTTGTGACAGTGTTTGAAATATTTGCTGGAGTCTCCTGTCAGAAATCATTTATTGTAAAAATGTGCCTCGTGTAAGCTCCCTCACCAGGCTGCTACTTCTTTGCAGTTTTTTGAATTAATGCAAAAGCCGACATCCTCATGGATCTCACCAGATGTACAATTCATACCTCTTTAACGTTCCTTCCTGTTTCCCTTTGGACCTTCTCTCTCTTGTGGCAAACAAATCAAGTCTCCTGCAGACAGAAGAGAAAGTTTGCAGAGTGATAAACAGAAACAACAGATACAGAAAAAAAAGAGTTTTGCTTGGAAAAAAAAAAAAAGAGGCAGAAAGTTACTGAGCTGTGGAGAGATAGAGAAGTCAGGGGAGTAAATAGAGATGGATAGCGGTGCTCGGCTTCTTTATTTCAGTTTTTGTTTTGTTGTTTGGTTGCATTTGAAGCCAAAGAATGGAAGAGAAAAAGTACAGTCACTGACTGAAGGTGTTGATTGTTGAGAATCCTTGCTTGTAAAGTTGATCTGCTTTGAGTTTACCAATTACAGTGTATTGGTTGGACTGACTTCTTAAAATGTGGAAATATATTTATTATTTACAGTATGCTAAAATTGTTTTCAATTGATATTCAAAAAGGAAACCTGCTGGATGTCTAAGATGGATAAACTTGCAATTATAGAAGCAGATCCAAAATCCCTTCATTTAGCCTAATACATATGCACTTTAACAATCATATCTTATTTGTATATCCATTTTGTAACAGCAGAAATGTGCTTTTCCATCAGTAAATCAAACCCACAAGCCGATTAGAGCAAAATATGCCGGTGTTATGGTGTAAATGGTCTCATTTTGCTTTATTATTCAGCCTGCTGTATGAATCCCAAACATGGCAGGAATGTAAAGCATGCCTGTGTGACAATTTGGTATGGGGAGAAGACAGCACTGCCAAAGAAATCTTTAATAAAAGATAAACAACCTCCAACCTGACACAGCTGGTAGTGGAGCTGCAGAGGAATGTAGAAGAGCTGTGTGGCTCCAGGAAGGGCAGGAAATAAAATACCACCCTTTTTGTTTAAGGTTTTTAACCCTTATTTGTGCAATTTGAAATGTCAGCGTTTTAACATATTTGTGAACGTTTGTCATGACTGCCACCCCAGAGGAGCATGTTTCATCTCCACTGTTTTGTGTGAACACACATCCCACAGCGGTGTAACACATTTCCTGTGATGCTATGCAAGGGCATGTTGGCTGCACTAATTCAAACCGTAAATTTCTTAATAGTGGTGTTGCATGAGGACATGAAATGGTTTATTCATGACAGAAATATTTTAACGGCACTCACCTTGGACCTTTTGAAATTCGCTGGAAAGGAAAATCGAGTAAGAGCTAAATAAGAGAGAGAGGAAGCGTAAAGGATGATAATTTGCCATATGAATAAATAATTTAAAAGCAAACGCGGTGCTAAGCTTTAACATGAAACGCCCCAAAGGCAATTAACTCAGGGAGGAGAGAGAGAGCGAGGGCAATCAATTTTGTTTATCAGTGAAGTCTAACTTTTACACGGGCCCATGAGGTTTAGGAGTCCCTGATATCTGATTTTATGATGCATGTTTTATTCAGCCGCACACTCGTGGCTTTGTGGCTTCTCAATGTCCAGCTGCTAAGTGTTTGAATTACTGCTTTGAAAGAAAGTAACTACAGATCAAGGCTGGAGCTGCAGGATTGCCCACCTCTGTGCTCTACTGTAGTATATTTCTGTGCTAAGCATGAAGTGAGTAGGAAGAGATGATCTTAAAAACAGCAGAATTTCAATTAAGGGGGGGTAGAAGCATGTGGAAAAAATAACCAGCATCCAAGGGAAGGTGCAGAAGGACCCAAAAAAACACATTTAAATTTCCAAAAACTCAGGAACAAATGTTAGAAAGCTGGAAATCTCTGCTTAACCGCTTTAAATGAAAAGCCTGCTTTTGTCTACTTTTGTCTGAAACAGAGGAGTTATAATCCTTTCGATAATTGCTTCCACTTTAACTCGTTAACCTGCTTTGTTTTCATAAAACATTTTGAGGCAAGACAAGAAAGCTTGATAAGTTCTTAAGTTTGCCTCTCAGCACTATTAAAGTTCCTCAAAGTCTTAAAACTTCTCCCTACCTGACCTCATCTAAGATTTGAGTGTTTTCAGTGGATCTCCTTGAGCAACGTACTTCTTTGTGCTTTACGACCTTTGCTCTTGAGTCTAGACTTTGCAGCTTTGGGCTGTGTTGCAGCAGACAGCAGGAGAGAGGACGAATGAGTTGAAAGGGCGCAGGACGTGGAAGATGTCTGTGCTCGTGTTTGATCCTTACTGTCTTGGTATTCCTGAGGCGCTCACTGAGTCCAGTAATTGAGAGATGTTACAAAGGCTGCTCTATAAAATCCTTGACCTTGAGGTTCAGTAGCTGGTGGATTTATTTTGGAAGTTCACATGAGGTAACGGCATGTAAATAGCCGCCGGTGTCAGGCTGAGTGGCTCTGATATTGATAGCTGCTCACAATCAAAGCTTCCATTCTCCGGCACTATATCCCAAGGAAGTGTGTTTCTTTGCTCAAATATGAATGATGTGTTACCGACTCAGTATGAGCGACCAATTTCCTATCGTGTTTGCTTTCAAACCCGTACGCTACCTAAAAATACAAAGCTTGTGTTTTTTTTTTCCTCCGTCAGCTGAAGAAATTAAAGAAACTGAGAGACACGAGGCAGGCAATTGGAAATTATGTTCAGAAGTTTAAAAAAACACATTTAATTACGCCTTGAAATGTGTGTTCAGAGTTGTATCAGCACCTCGACTAAAAATAGTAAATTCAATTTAAATTAGCAATAAAATGTCTCCCTAGCTTTCCATAATAAATATTAGTCCATTCATTGTAATTAGGAAATGATTTTCTTCTCATTCCTTGAAACTGTGTCTATTCTCTCTGCTTGGTTTTATTTCCCCTGAACAAAAACAGAAAACATCATTACCCAGTGTCTGCAACCAGTTCAGTCTGACACCTTTATCTTGTCTTCTTATTAAATGTGAAGATTGTTTCTTAAACCCAGGAGCCAAGAGAGCTCCAGTGTGTCCCAACATGTTTGGCTAAAAGCCTCTCGTGTGTGTGTGTGTGTGTGTGTGTGTGTGTGTGTGTGTTCTGCGTCTTAACCTCTGGATTTAAAGACCTTGCGTGCATCCATCAGTCATCCATGATATTTTTCAGAGCATCAAAAGACTTCAAAGATTGTTTTGATCTGGAGAGCAGGATTTTGACCTGATGAAACCAACATAATAGATATTGCCAAAGAAGACGGGCAGAGCGAGCGTGGTCGGCTCCACTCTTGATCTACTCAAGTTCTATACCTGTGAGACTCAGGACGCTTCTGGCAACCAAAAAAAAAAAAATCAAATGTTTGCTCTAATGTCTCAATCAGAGTCTTTTTGATGGAGATGTGCCTTGTTAAGATGGCTACCCTCTGAAGCATGTGTGAGAGAGAGGGAGAGCCCTGGATTGATTTTTCGGTGAGGGGTATTAATCAGGAAATTGGATAAATCAGTGAGTGAGACGAGGGTAAGAGCGTCCTCAGAGTTGATTTTTGAAAAGGAAAAGTAAGATCTAAGTTCTGGATGTTCTTCCTCTTTTATGCATCCATTGGATTGCAGATGCTTTACACAATGATGCACATTTTATTACTGCAAAGGTGAAGATATAAAAGTCAAAGGCTTTATTGAAAGTACTGTACCGTTTTTTGAGAAGATAGATATCAAAGTTCTCTTGAGGGAGGATAGATAGATACTTAAATGATCTTGGGGAAAATACAGCCAGTAGCTGCTTACAAAAGCCATGACGCCCCCCCCCCCCCCACCTCCCCACCTGGACATTTAAATGAGTCTGTGCTGATGTGCTCATGTTATTTTTAAGTAAGGTATCATCCTACATGTACTGCATTATCAGGTGAAAATACTCAATATGGGACCTACTTGGGATTCTTTGGCTTTTGCAGACCGCCTCAAGTGGACACTTTAGGGACTGCAGATTTTTTTGTGGCTTTGTATAATTGTGTTCCTAATTCATGTGTTTTTTGATGCTAAAATGAGAAGGGCGATACCCTTGAGCAGGATGCAACTCAGTTTCAGTCTTTCACGGCTTTTGTTTACCAAAAGATGAGTCAACGTTGCTGTAGGAGCCAATTTAGTGTTTGTGTGTGTTTTATTTCTATGGCTTTAGTTTATAGGTTTATTTATTCAATTTGGGCACTAGGTGGTGATAATTGATCATTTGGGTTAATTGGTCAGGTGGTTGGTTGAGTGTTTATATGTCACAGGTGAACAGGAACATCCGGTTCTTACCGTAACAGAACGTAACACAGGATAACACAAGTAGGATATTTAACACAACAAAAGAACGACAACAGTATAATCTCTGAAATAACAACTCATCATATCATCATCACGTTAGTCTCTGCTTCATATGTGACAACAAACTGGAACATCAGAAAGTACTTTAATTTTGGACATTTGTTTATTTTTTACACGTCAAGAACTTTCCATACACCTGTACGAGTGACTAAAGGCAAGAGAAGAAGTTTGGACATTAGATAGTCACTATAGTTGCTTTATTAATCTTTAAAAATGTTTTTGCAAGCCTGCGTCGCTTGCTAAATAGACATGGAGCGTTCCAGTTCTGAACTCAGCCTGAACTTGAATACGTAGAGCGAGGTCTGAATCCTTATCATCAGAACGCCGCTCTTCTTCTGTGGAAATGAAATTGGTTTGAACATGATGAACATTACAGCATTTCTCCCCTCTCGGACCTAAAAGACTAATGCAAGTTTCACAGTAAAAAAAAAAATCAATGAATTATAAATGAGGCTACCTGCAGAGTCTAACATGTGTGTGTCATAATCAAACCAGCGCAGTCTGTTTATTCCAGCTCTCTCAGTCAGAAGAAGAAATAAAGAAAACCTCTCCTGCATATCAGAAAAGCTGGAACACATTTAGTGAGCCTCTCCACTCCCAACCTACCTGCCCTCATTGATGTGGCAATTTCACACAAAAATACAATAATAGCACATGACCCAGGCCATCCACTCCATTGTCACTTCACAAAAGCCCCCCTCCCCCCGGCTACAGATGCAGAAGGTTGAGGAGTAAAAGAGCCCATTTCTGCAGGAGCTTTGCCCTGCCTGAGCCATAGAAATTCTTAAGAGTGCCTTTTTATATTTTCGAGATTTAATGTTCAGTTTTCACATTTGAGCTGCGCCGCAGTGGATGGAGCTAAAATCCTTAACACACTTTTCGAGACATTCCAATTTGAACGGGTGCACACAAAGTTGCAGCAAAATTGGCGACTCTGAAAATTGCATAAATCTAATTTCTATGGTGTTAGAAAAACCCAGGCTGATACTAAATGAAGCTCAAGGCCAGAGGCTTCTTTTTGATTACAGAGTGAGTTGAGGGACATTTTCTGACTTTGTACACACAGACGCAGACTGCAGGCCCTAAATATTAAAGAGCATGTCATCAGTGCTTCAGTTTCTGGTCTAATCTGGGGCTTTGATTGAGCTTTTGCCTATGTAGAGCCAGCTTTACAGTAATGTACTGTAACACAAATGTCTCTGACTCTAAATGTAACCTTCTCCTCTGACCGTTTGTCCCGCTGCCTGTAAGAGCAACAGGCTGTGACACTCGGCTGTTCCTGATGTCCAAACGCCCTTCACTGCTGTGATAGCTGAACGGACAGTATCGTGCAACCCCCCCCCCCCCCCCCCCCCCCTCCCTCGGGATCTGCCTCCAGGCAAACAAACTTATCTTGACCCAACTCGGCACCCCTCCACCGCCCCACACATCTGACACCGACATACAGTACACCAGCTGATTTTTGGATAAAATAATAGAAGACGGAGAAAAATCTACCCAAAAGAGAGACACCTAAGATTTTTGAAGTTACGTTGCAAACATAAAATAAGAACTTTATGGAAGAGCTTCACATACATCTCTGACATTTTGAAGCACAGCTGATTTTACTTTTTCATTTCTGTGTCACCATGTTCCTTGGGTGACTGAGAATGCGGTCGCTGTTTCCTTGGCTTCCTCTCTTATTTCCCCAGAGTCTGCAGTGACTTGAGTTGCCAAAATCTTTAATGAGCCTCAGCAGGAGAGCATGTAGGTGTGGATATGGATTACTTCTCTGTTGTCATCACTCATTCGGCAAAAGAAGATCCCATCTCCCCATCACCCGGCGCAGTATGGCGTCAAGTTATGCACGAGCAGGGTGACGCTCACATGCAGATTAAATATAATGTACACGTATAAATCACGTCTACCACCAACTGTTTACCTGTGAGTCTTACATACTGCACTTTATATTCATTTGGCAGCAGCTCAGACAGTGTAGACAGTCAGAAGAAGACAAAGTACAGTATAAGCCTTTAATGTACAACTGCTGGAGTGAAAAATAGGGTGCCGTCACTCTCACACACACACACACACACACACACACACACACACACACACACACACACACACACACACACACACACACACTCTTGCACGCTCCCAAATTGATTGACTGCTCTGTTTTCAACACTGCACAGTATTAAATAAAACCAGCTAAATAAGTAATGCTGTGTGATGCTGCAACAGAATTGTTTACCTCGGTTATATCTATCTGTTTTTAGTTTTATTGAACATCTAGATATACCAAGTTGGATTGCTTTAACTGTTTTAAATGCAAACACATGGTATGTGTTTTTTTTATTCTGCTGCAAAATTAAGAATGCTAACCTTTAGAGCACGTCATGGTTTTGCTGTTTTATGCTCTTTACGCCTCAGTCCTGCCTCGATAGTTTTCCACTGCTGCGGTTGTTTTGCAGAAATGTCCTTACACGTGTTATGAACCCAAAAGAGACTTTTCAAAGCTGAAGACTCCTCCCTCTGCACATGCCTTTCAGCCTCTCTGTGCCCTTACTTTTATTTCCTTAAATCAATATTCACATGTCAATTAATCTGCAGGAGAAATAAAGAAAAAAAAAGCTTCATTAACCACCTCCTTCTAATCAACCTGGAACAAACATGATTGCTCTGAGCCATTTCCATTAAAAAAACAAAAAACACATGCATTAAATGTATGCGTCCTCTGTATAACATGGTAATGTATTCAGGCTCAGGACACAGCGCTGTGTAAGGAGAGCTCTGCTGCAGTGAGAACAAACACTCTCAATAAACCATGTCGGCAGAAAATAAATAAAGAACCTATGCTGCTGTCCTGAGGTTGAACTTTGAAGGTCTGTTCCAAATCAGTTTAGTGTAATTTCACACTGTCATTCTAAGTTGGAAGAGGGAGCCATCAAACACAGCAGGCCTAATATGTTGTTTCTTCTCTAATGGCTGACTGCTTGGCTCTCAGATCTGAGCGCCTTTTGAAGTTGCGCTTCCCTCGACTTGATAAGTGTGACTAACAACCAACAGCGGGTTTCCACCGAGTAGCAGCAATATTGTTAAAAGTAATAGAGGTGTTATCTCACTAATGCACTTCTTATTTTACAACCGTTGGAGGGAGTACCAGCAGGGGGATGGGGGGGGGGGGGGGGTTCGGGAGGTGTTGAGGACAACAACTGACGCCTGTTAGCTGCATTTTCCACAGCCGTGACTTTAGAAGATGCTCGTGGTGTTTTTATGAAGCTGCAGCTTGTCTTGCAGGCTGTTTACTGCGTAGAAACGAGTCGCACGACAGCAGCGCCTCGCCTAATGAAAATAAATCATAAATGATGACTCGGGGAGCCAAAGTGAATTATTTAAAGCCGCGTCAATTCCCAGATTTTGTGGGGTCGCAGGTTCTTGAACCCAGATCCTTGAGATTTAAAGAAGCTAATAAGTTCCTGGTTTCAACACAGGAATGAATTATGAGGAGGAAGTGGGCCTCGTGCGTTACAAGAGCGAGGATACAAAGTGGTTTTGAACATTATTTGCTGTGTAAATCCTCAGCTGGAGAAAATACTTTCTCAAAATTGTCTTTCTGTTTCCTTGTGATCGTCACAGCCACAAACAAAACAAACATCAAGAGCCTTTTATTACCAGCTGATAATCCGCAGCTCTAAATCCTAAAAATATAGTCAATTCCAGAAACACAGGCCATGTGTTTGGCTATTTATTAAAACTTTTGGACTATTTGTCGACTTAAATTCCCCATTGTGACGCAGCTCAGTCAAGATATTTGTTTTTAGTTTCACTTAAACCCGAGATTACGAGCTCACGATGATGACTCGAGCAGCTTTGTGCGACACTTCTCCCCACTGACTGCTCGAGGAGGTTTACGAGACGTGGACAGAAGACAGAAAACAAACAAAGAAACCAAACAGAAGTAAAGTTAGTGGAAAGTGACGCTTGTAGGCCTGTAATTAAAATCAAACTTTAGACTAAAAATGCAGAAAAAAAGAACAATAATTACATTTATAGATACACATCTTCAGATTTAACAGTACTGATCTGTTAGCTCACATTAAATGCATTATTTTAGATATCTCTTTATTTTATCTGCTCTAATGGCGGCAGCACCTAAATTAAGACACATTTGTGGTTCATTTAACAAAACAACAAAAGGCTGATAATAACATGAACCTATCACACTGGTGTTTATTAACAACCTTAATTTGCAAACTCTGAAGACCCACACGTTTGGTTTATTGGTGACATTAAATGCAACAGAGATAAACAGCCAACCCAATTATAGAAGAATCTAAATTTTCATTATAATAGATTTGTAATGTTCCCCTGATTACATTTTTATCAACTGTAACATACCTTAGGAATTGCACATTTCTGCTACAACTTCAATGCAGGTATTTTCTAAATGATTTAACCAGAACGTAAATGTCTTAACAAAAGCTTCCTCTAGTTGAAGAAATACAAAAACTAGGGATGCAAACCCCAGACTGTGATGTAGTGTGCACTCTGTATGCCCTCAATCCAGCCCAAGGACCTCCAATGACCTATGTGCGATACAAAATCCATAGCAAATAAACATTGTCTGAGAACATAATCCAAGCAGCAATTACATTTTCCATCAAAATGTGGCAGAACACATTACGATTTCAACATCGTTTTAGTGCAATTGTAGCATAAACGGATAACCCACATTCATCGCAAATGACTTCTGGTTGAACCTTGAGCTTGACTCTCCTTTATGCTTTATCTTAATGCTTTTTGGGCAGGATTAAAGATAAAACATACCAACCAAAACGCTGTTTATGTTACACCACAGAGACTGAGTGGATAGGTTTGGAAAATGGTTTCGTTCTCGATGTGCAAAACGCATGTATTAAAAGAGCTGAGCTCCATGTGATGCGCTGTGGTCTTGGGCTGCAGATTTTAAATGACAGGTGTAAGTCTCGCCTTCGGCAAGGCTCTGCACTTCCAACACATTTAAACTAATACTCACTGGCTTTTTAAAATCACTACTTATTCAAATTAATACTCTATCCAGGTCCGCAGCGTTTTAACCGTAGGCTCCCTGATTAGCTGCCTGTCTCTGTCGTCGGCTCGCCGTGTGGGGCGGACGAAGCTGGAGGATCACATCTCCTGCCTGACTGTGTTGACTTTGATTAATGACCAGGAGGGAGGTTAAAACAGTGATTACACACCAGCTGGCGTGCCTCCATTTTTAACATCACACCCTCTTCACCTGTGTCTGAGGGGAAAGCTATCTCTTAAACTGGTGTAATCCGTAAAGAAGAGAAAAGAGAAGAAAAGGAGGATTCAAGAAAGATTCTTTTGTGCTTTTCTAGTTTGTGAAGCGAGAATTACTTGAGTGACGATGCAGTTGTTAGCACGTGCAGCTAACTAGCACAATATAACCATCATCATTAAAAGGGCATCATAACTCCACCTCTTTTACACATGAATTTAACCTTCTTTTGACGTCTACCTCCTTAATAAACCACAATCCAGCTTTTTCAGGTGTTTTGCAAAGAACAGAAGCCTGTCTCATATTGGGACCAACACGGCTCTGAGAATCGACACGTGCAACATCCATAGCTAGCTCACTTTAGCTCATCAAGTGGCGTCTTCAAGGGGGAGAGATGGAGACAAATACAGATGTTTATAACTCAAATGAATCGATGTGGATTTTAAAGTAGTGCTCAGACTGTATTCTTTTGATATTCCAGTTCAGCGAGGTGCTTTTGAGAGGAGTAAACATGCACACAGCTTCCCAATAATTAGTCCTGTTCAGTTCAAATCGATTGGATGTGATTGATAAACCCCGCATCACGGGAGTCTTTGGCTGCTGTTCCCATGGTAACCATATCCCCCCCGCCTGCCATTTAAGTGGGAGCTTATGCTTATTCATATCTTCTAAATCCATTTAGGCCCATTACAGATCATGCTTGTGCCCCGCTGTCAGAGACCACAAAGAGAAAAGTTGGTGGAGAATTTTGAAGAGTTTTTAGTTCACTGTTGTCAAGTTTTGGTCTCTTCCTGCCGCCTCAGCTGTCACTGAGTTTGGTAATTAAAGGTTTTGTTATGGTCTTTCTCATATCTGGCAGCTTTTCCTGTTTCTCTGTTTGACAAATGTTCTGCAGTCATGTAGTTAAAAAAATACCTTTGTGGAGGTAAGACTATATTTACAATCCACAAAATGCAATTCCACTTTATCCATCATAAGTGTTTTTCTTTGCATATGAAAGTTAATTTTGAACCTTGGAAATTATGGTTCAAATAGCTTTTTAATGTGTTTTTTTTGTATCTGCGTCTTACCTCTGTGGGCTGCATAATTCCCCAACAAGTGGCCAAAAAAATGACATGAAATTTTCAAATTAAAAGACACTTAAAAGTTTTTCATTCGACGACATTCTGGTGAAACAAAAAGGAGTGTGAAGTGAGCACCTATCTGACTAAAACTTGAGCTATACATAGAAGAAGTAGCCATCAAACACGTCATCTCAGCCCAAGTAGGGCTTTGGGTGTCAAACACCTGAGTGCATTGAATTGGTTTTATTGCTAATGAATTAAAGTCCTTATGTGTGAGAGGAAAATTGGCTTATTTTGTGTTTTAAAAGTGAAATCGTCTCCCTTTAAGCGCAGCACTTAACCTGAGGCTACTCTCTCCTTCTCAGCTGCCAATTTGTCCAGAGTTGGCAGCAGTCACCTCGGCCTGAGAGGGGACTAGCCAGTGAAGAATGAATAAATAAAATGTGAGAAGTCTGAACAAGATAACATAAATCAATAGAAACGTTGGGTATAAAGAGACGACGGATTTTCAGACATTCAAATCATGTCCCTCCTCTGACGGCTCGTCTTTCTCTGTCAGCGACTCAAACATGCGCGACATGTAGGGAGCTGAGGAGGAGCCGGGAACAACAGCATAACAAGAGTTTGACAGACATCCCCTCTTTCCCTCCTCATGCACCCATCTCTGCAAACCCCTCCTCCCCCAGCACACCCTCCTCTGGTCACCCTCAGAGGAGTTGTTCCCTGCCCAGTGGCATGTGGATGTGTATAATGGAGATGGATGGTGGCTGGCTCTGCCACACTGTGGAACAGACGGACTCCTCCCTAAACGCCTGTCTGCCAGCCTCCATCAGTCTCCCTCTGACAGACCCACCCGGGATAGAGTCTTGGCTCGATATTGGACAAGCTCAGGTGTGTGTTAGTGTGTGCGCTGACTTCCTTAAAAACATGTTATTTACATATTTTGTGTTGAAAAGATGTCACTAGCTGTCGTGGAAAATGCTCATTTTCTGCCGCGAGTTCGTTCGACTTCTGCTCTTTTTTAGCGTCGACTGAAATTTTTTTGGAAGAAAATCACAACACACAAAAATCAACATGCACAACAAGATGTAATGCCAAAGCAACCCACGGGTGACAAACTGCAGATAGAGTCTATTTTGCAAAGAGATATTCCACAATCCATCGGGAGCTTGTAGAGTTATTGTTGTCGTGCTCCTCCTCCTCCTCTTCAAATGCTTTCCTGAGCCTGTAGCTCTGCGGAGACTTGAACCATGTGTGTAGGTGTGTGTACATACACTACGTGTGTGTCAGTGAAGTCGGCATTATCTCCTGCGCCCTGCATTCATTTTCTACCTTTTTTATGCTGTCTCTGTCTGGCCCGTTTCATACCAGATGCTGTGAAGTTCAGTCACTATGCAGTCCAAGCACTGACACTCAGTCTTGTTTAATTAAGCTGCTGGATCAATAAACTCTTTGATTTCCCCCTCCCTTTTTTTTCCCTGCCTGGATGCCATCTGTTCACCGTGACTCAAGCAAGACCAGTACAACCTTTCTTGGATCCTCTGAAATACCCATTAAAAATCCATTAAGACAGCAGCGGAAGAAATGGGAGGGAAACGGGAGGTTTTTAGCTCGGTGGGTAAAATAGAATTTCTGCATATGTGATGCTTTTTGTTGTTTTCAATATAGACTCTCAGATCGCACTAAAAGCTGCCGCACAAGTGAATTTTTAAAAGTGATGAAAAGAAGGCAGAAAAGTAAATAGTTTTACCCTTTTATAGATGTAGCAGAGACACAGCTAAAAATGTCTTTGTCACTTTGTCACACATCATGAAACACTTAGGCATTGCTGTATTTTTATTCAAAGCACCATTGACGTAACATAAAAGCATAGAGCTGATGTTTTTCCATATTTCTTCCTTACTGTCAATCCACAGAAAAGACCAAAACAAACAACATGTCAGTCTTTTTCTTTATACTTTTTGACTTCCCCAGCCTGAATGTGCCACTCAGCCTCAAGCACATTTGTTCCCACTGAAGATGTAAATCTGAAAAAAACGAGTCACACAAATGTATATTGAGATAACGAAATAATTAAATAACACAACACTAAGTGATCCGTCAGCCATCCTGGTACTTTAGGTGTCAGCATAACATGCTCGAATATAGATAGAGCATTGATGGCACCAGTATGTAGGATTTACTGAAAATAATACCAACATCACATAAAACACTGGTGCAACTAAGTTAAGAGGTAAAGGATATGGACATGGAGAGAGGAAAACTAAGCATTGTTGATTTAGTGTTTAAATATTGAAAATGCTCATTTTAAGATAAGATTTAATACAATACCAAACGTCTCAACACCAAAATACACGATACAAAATGAGATTATACGATGCACTTTATCGTCTTTGAAATTTGTCTTGGACTCGAGAACAATATACAACACATACAGCACAACACCCATTTAATTAAAATAACTTTGACAAAAATAGAGATTTAAGTTGAATAAATTACAAAACAAGATAAAACAGTCAGACACTCATCTGTTTTATTGTTGGTTTGATTTATATTCATTTTACGTGCCATTTTTAACCGCTTAGTGACAGTTGTTCACAAAATAGTTACATATCCTCACATTTTAAGATAAGATATGTTTATTGTCATTGTACAAGTACAACGAAATATTGTTGGAGCAAGCCTATAGATGCCTAATATCAGAAATATACAAATACTAAAACCAAATATTCAATTAAGAAATACAATTAAATAATATAGTATACAATATACAATTCATTTGCAGGTGACAGGTATAGAATAAATATATTGCACTTAATTATACAGGACTCCAGTGGGTGTTTTGAGAGTCGACATTACAAACATGTTAGCAAAGAGTTGCTTCTTACAGATGTAGAGCAACATAATCATTCTGGTTGATCTGTTTCTGGAGACTTTGTGACCTAAGCACAACCTTTACTTTCCTTTCGCTCTGATTCATGACGGTAACATACGCGTCATTATCTGCTGAATACTCCCCGCTGTATTCACCAGCTAGATGCTATAACTTTGTCGATGCACGTTTTAGAGTGAAGCAGGAAGCTGCCTGCTGAGACAAAAAGCACGACGAGCTGTGAAACGATTCTGTTAATAACGGACTGAAGGTTCTGTAGCTGCAGTTAGAAGTGTTAAATGTCTGCATTTTCACTGCTGCTTGTGGCCGCTTTCACACCGTCGTTGGTTGGAGTTTTAGAGAGCTGATTAGAGAAGCTTGCTCTCAAACCCTTCCCCTCCTCGAAGCTTATTTTGAGACCTTTCCAGTGACATATTGATATGGCTCACACTTTTTGAAGTTGGGTAACACACATTAAAGGCAGTTATTTTGAAGACACTGTAGGGCAAACTCCTAAATGTACTGTGGCACTCGCTTCACTCAATAAGCAAGGAAACAGAATCATGTGAATGGTATCAAATCCAGTGAAAGGTGTTTTGTTTGTTAATGTTGTCAGGCACTTTGCTGCCATTTACAAAGCGATTGTGTTGCGTAATGAGGTTTGCAGGTAGGTGGTGGAGAGCTCTCGTACTTCAGGTACCTGCTGCAGGTTTCTAACTGGATGTCTAATTAGTCAATATTAGGGCGTGAATGAACGTAGCAGCTGTTGAACATTAGGAAGTCCAATTTCAAACTCGTTTGAAAAACCCGGCGTATTTGTGAATTTCACTCAGAAAAGATTTTAAACCATTGTGTGGTAGAAGAGAAAACAGATGGCAAATAAATGCAGTCAAATACTCCAATATGAGTTCAACAGCAAGTGAACGCTGTCTGTCTTTCATGACATTATACTCATGGTCAATACCTAAGAAACCAATGGACAGCATCTAATGTGACTTCAGCTCATTGATGCTCCAAGTGTTACCTCTTCTTTATTTGTTTCAGCATTTATTAATGACATTGCTTGTCCAAATGAAGCAGATTCTTAACCTTAATAATAATAATAATGCACAATTAGATATTGTATATGTTAAGAGATTCATCATGCTACACACATGATCAGCCCACACAAACAATTACAGTGAAAATAACTTAAATAGTGGAATAAACTAGATGGACTTTTAGACAAATGATTGTGTGTTAAAGTTTAAGTAAATGACTGAAGATGTCATATAATTGTTAGTTAGGAGTAAAATATAAAGACATAAACATCAGTACCAACTTGCTGAAGCTACAGAAAACCCTGAACACAACAATCAGCCGTACATCATTGCGGTTGTGCTGATTCCTGCAAAGAATCTAATAAACCTGTGCATGTATCAAGGCCAAAGCGTGCAAGGTCCTTTCAAGTAAAAGAGCAGGTAAGTCAGTCCTTTTTATGGTACATTTATATAAAACTCTTAATCGATGCTGAAAGAATGTTCCTCTCTTTTCATAACTGTGTGAATTCCTCCACCTGTGTGTTCAACAGATGAATAAATAAACCGGGTTGAAGGCAAGTGTAAGCACAAAATAATTGCAGGAATCTATTTGATAGGAAAACAAAACAAAGAATAAAGCACCAGACTCAAAACATTCACTTAACTTCTACTTTTAAGGTTCCCTTATATAAAAGAAGACCTCAACAGGGGACTATTATGTCAGTGTTTTCAGTCCCTCACCTACCAGCCAAAGAGGCTGGTGTTCATAAATCACTCCGCTGTCTACCTGAGGTCAGAGAAGATAAAAAAAATAAAAAAAAGGTAGAGCTGTAAGTAAAAGAAGGCCTCAGATCGAGAGGAAGTGAGAGCAGGGAAAGAAAGAGGCATCACTGACTTATTAGACGGGTGGTTTTGGCGCTGGAGCGAGACACAGGCCAATAAAAATGCCGTCTCTTCTCTGGGATTATCCCACCGTTGATGGAAGTGACAGGCCGCCGCTCGCTCTGGGATTTCCCATTTCAGAGTGAAGACAACTGGTTTCTGTGGCTATATTCAGCCGTCCTGGCTCATCACTCTTGGATACTCCTTGCACAAATAGGCCCTGCAGGTTTGCTGCAGATGAGCAACTGTGACAGTAATACAAACATTACAGGCAAATCCTGTCAGCAAAGTTAGCCAAGAGAATAGACTAAATTGCTTTGTTTGTGTTTGTGCAGAGATCTCATCTAGTCGGAATTCAACAACTTACTAAATATATAGTTTGGATGCTGTTTTTTTTTTTACACTTTCTTGTGATGTTGATGATAAAAAAAAAAGGAATATGCAATGCATTATTCATCAGATATTCCTTTTTATAATGTAACTTTTTTTTTGCAAGTTTGAGGCAGCATAACAAGCTGCTGGAAAAATGCAATTTGACTATTTACAAACCGAGCAGACACGGAGTCACTTGGCATTGATTTGTAATTGTGTTTCTGGAAAAACCATGTATTTCTAAGACCTGGACCTCAACTCTAACTGCTCCCTGATTTATATATCAATTAAGGCTGTGGCTTCAGTGTTATTTCTGAGGTGGCCAACAACTACATGCGCAGTAGGGTTTCTTCTGCCTGCACATGCTGAGTTCAAGCTCATTGTAGTTCAATTGTACTTTTATTTCTCTGCTCCAGACAAGTTTGGATAAAACATTAAAGAGTCAGAATGTACCTTTTTTTTTTTGCAATATTAGATGTCTTGTTTTACTGACTCATCTTTCTGGGCCACATGGTGAATTTGAACTGCAATGCAAAGAGTAGCCACTAGGGGAAATTGGAAGCAAGGCTGCGCAAGAGGTATCCATAACTTAATACAGTAACTCTCATGGTTTCTTGCTGTCTGATAAATCTTACAGTAGACACGTTGAGGTCACTTATGCATTTGCTGCATTTTTTTTGTTGTTGCTTGCTTTCTATGAATAAAAAGCTACTTGAATTATATGTTTGAAAGCTATTGGTATTTCTTTTTTTTTCCAAAGCAGTTTTTAAAAATTAACTGTCCACTGACAAATTACCTTTGCATCTGTTGCTGATGCAGTCATTCAACATCTGAACATCTGGAAATAAACTGATAGGGAAGGTAGTAAGTGATCCACCAGAGTATGTATTTCTTGTTCTGTATATTTAGTAAACTGTCTTTTTTGTTTTTGGCTGTCACTGATGAAAAGGTCAGTCCTCCTCTCATTTGAGTTAAAATGCTGAACCCATTGTGTGACTGATTCAGGTTGCCTGCTGTGTGTTTGTGTAGCTACCTCTGTATGTTTCATGTTCCACCACAGAAAAAGATCGATCAACATCTGAGTATGAGACTGAATACCTTTTCCAGTGTGGGGATGCATTTGAACCTTTCCTGTGGTTGATGCAGTAAAGCCAGTTAATGCAAACATTACTCAGCAAATTTTACATCCTGAATTTAAATCGCTCGACCAAATCAGAGCCCATGAGCCGCCCGAGGCCATGCAGGGACATCACTAACCGGACTATTTTAAGTTGTACCTCTCCATCACAAGGCCTCTGGATTGTATTGCAGCTCAGGCAATGGCCTCAATGTCAAAGCTCTTCAGGAAAATTGGCTCCATGCAGTAATGGTCCTTAACTGGTGTTTTGTGTATCATCCATCAAGAGCACAGAAGCCGTCCTCAAAATGCATCATCATCTCTGCAGGCCAGTGCTTTCCATGCTTTTTACAAATCTGTCCATTACATGTTTATCAACTGACATCTGAAATGGACAGCAGCTGTTAAATACAGTACAGTGCACCCTTGTCAAACTGCAGCTACCTGACGGTCCCTGTTAAACTGTGTTGTTATTTATTCATCGTCAGAGGACAACAGCTCTTATCGTTTTGCTATTTAATAATATTAATCTTTTTTGGTTTTCATAAACGTCGGCTTTTCAGTCAAATATGCAACTGAAGTGGGAGCTAGCGAGACATATTTGAGCTTATTCTGAGCTAAGATTATTAACATTTTGAGTCTTTTTCGATACCAGGAGGGTTAGTATTAAAAAAACAGAAGCCTATAAAACATACTTCAGTCATATTTTCACCAGAGTTCGCTGCGAGCAAGAGAGAGAGAGCAGTTGTGGTCCATCGAAATTGACATCTACGTCCCTTCAGAACAGACAGCAGAAGAAGTGAACCGTCTTAATTGCACAAAAACACTGGCAACGTTTCAGAGCCAATATGGTTCCAACATACTGTATTTGTGCTTTTCAGACAGAGGTCAGGAGTTGGCTTGCAATTCTTTGGTAATTAAGAAACTAATTCAGAGTGAGAGATATGGTTGGAAGTATTAGTTTGAAGTTAAATATTCCGGTAGCATGACAGCCCTTTTATGAGATATACAACATGTTTTGTATTGATACAGAGGCCTGTAGGGGTTATAATACTATTTCAACATATACACAGACATTGCTTTCATATTTTTCCAGTTGAACATGCATCAAAATATAATCTGCCTAATTACAATACAACATATAACACATATTGAATAGATTAGCACATTGTCCAGATACAACTAAAGAGTTTGTTTTTAGTAATTAAAAGTCAGTCACAGGATTTAATCATTTTTAGTATTTATACCCAGCTGTAAGAAACAAAGGTGTTGAAGTCTCCGTGTCCTTCATACCAAATCTAAAAACCCTCTTATTTAACATTTTCATATCATATCTAAATTGACAATCTACGCCCACACAGCTCGATCAATCTTTGTTTTTTATCTCAACGCCTTACACATCACTGGATCAAACAATAATTGTGATACTGTTCTTTCTACTGAATAAATTAGCCTTAGTATTTTACATTTTCTTTGCATCCACACCATTACTCTTGTCACTCTCACTAGCATTGCACCTTGTGTTGAAGTGCCCCCAACAGATTTCTTTAAAACATGGTTAACACTTGTTGGCTGATCCATCAAGAGGTTGACAGCTTTTTAATTTGAGCCACTGCTGCTTTCATTTATCTGGATTGTTTCGCTGTTTACTGTTTTTTCGACTCATTAGGAATGAAAATAAATCCAATTGTTAGTCATAGCGGGGATGCTTTCAAGCAGAAAAACAGAGCTGTGACATAAGAGTACATGCGGCAACAGGGAAAGAATAGGTCTGGTTTTTCACTGTGAAAACAATGGATACATAACATGTGATTAAACACACCCATGCTTTAAAAAAAAGTCCATTCAGTTACTTTTTGAGAAGGGCAAAATTCTTAAAAATAAGCTTCTGTTGTAATAGAAGAACTGAATAAAATGATTACAGTTAACTTGAAGTTTGCAGAGATTTGAGTTATCTAAAAGACTTCAGAAGCAGATTTATAACTACACGGTTTTATGGGAGTCCTTAGATAGAAAACGCTGAAATCTGATCAAACAAATACTTAATGATGAATGTTAAGATGAACGCTGGGATGAAAACATCCAGCAGGAGGGACAGAGACACCAGGCATGACAAACGGGACTTGTAAGTAAGTCGGGGAGATTACACTGGTTGCTAAAGTCTCCACGGGGAAAATGTTAAGCAGATCCAATGGATGAAGTAATTCAATTTGAGCCCCTGAATAATAGCATCATTTGCCACGGAATTAGCATCCGCCACTATCAATCAGCGAGGCGAAACACTAACACAAGCTGCGCCCACCAAGGACACGGGCTTTCTTTGAAACGCGACTCATTTATCAGGTTAACTTGACTGTAGACACCAGCCACAGCAGGAACACTAGAATGAATGCATTTCATAGGTCAAAGGCATTCCTATCACTGTGACATACATTTAGAGGACTTTCTTATTTTTATTTATTTTGTTGTAACCTTGAAATTAATTGATTTATTGGAATAAATAATGTATTTTTATGATATTTAGTCAACCCTTTCAAAAGAGATACTCCAGTCAGACAGTCAGACAGTCTTTTAAATCACAAAGATTTAAGGAAAAACATATATCCATTTGAGTTTAGCTCCTATCAAAGCTTCAAATTTTGAATTTGTACACCTAATTTTTGTACATATGGAAAAAAAGGACATATATTTTTATATATAAAGTGTTGTAGTTGGTAAAGTTATTTATCTTTGAACAGGGCAAGGTCAGCTGTTTACCCTTGTTTCTCATCTTAATGCTAAGCTGACTAGCTGCTGGTTGAAGCTTCATATCTGCTGTACGGTCATACACGCAGTTTAAATCTTAATTCATGATTTAAGTCCAGCAAATAAATGAACTCCATTGACGCTTACGTGTGTAAAACTTGCAGCAGGTTTCTAATTTCTGCTCTAATTTTCACTAATGAGACAATTTAATTTGAATGAAATCTCAGTGTAAGTAAATAAATGGGATGTGAGTTAAATTAAGGTTTCTAAAGTCTATACAGTGGAGATAATTGACCAAATGAAATCAAGTAAGGTGTAAAATGTTCTTTAGTTGTGGAACAATATCCACTCTGCCATAGATGTATTATTCATCGCTCCTCTGTGTGGTCTCTATCTCACGTACTTCGACTTCCGAGCGGTGGGTTTGATGCAGACTTTTGATGTGATTTCTGCTAAATTGAAAATTCCTCTCCCGGCTCTGCAAATTGGCACCCTTTCAGCGGTGAAAATTTACCAAATTAGACGTTGCTGGCTGCAATCAAAGAGCAGGCGACATAGTTCCTTTGTGGAGAATTTATTTCGATGCAGAGAATGCAGAGTTGACAGACGTCTCGACACAAGGCCATTATTAGTGTCACTTTCTCACAGAATGCACCGCTGAGCGATGAAAGGTGATATTTTCTCTCGCTGGCTTTTAAATTCAATAAAATCTGAAAATATAAAGGAACATGCTCTAATTTAAACGCAGGTTACACCATCTAATTTGTCGTTTTTTTTTTTTGCTCCTCGTTTGGCTACACGTACTAATTCTCAAAAGAAATGACTTTGTAAACTGGATCAATTTGCTCGCCCAATTGGTTGCACAATCTTGTTTCTGGGGAAATGCTCAGCGTTGGAGCACAGTTGGCAATTTTTTGACACCTCAAAGCGCTGTGTAGGTGGCAGAACTTTAAATTAATAAATGCAGATGAAAGGGTTAGAAATGAAATGGAAAAAAATCTGTCAGTGGGCTCGAGTTACGCTGCTGCTCACCTTGACTTTCTTTGTTTAAGTATGCTTCATTGTGAAGAGTCACAGAATCCTTTTCAGAGGCTTAACCTCTTTTATCTAAGTCTTTTTTTAGAGCTGATACATAGAGAAGCCAAACATTTCTTAGAAATTGCCCTAAAATAAAACTAAGAAAACTGCTTGAAAAGACAGTTTCTTCCTATTCCTCTCTTGTGTAGTTGCTGTCACAAGACACTGTCATTTTTCCGTGCAAGGGCATCCACTAAGGACACAGTGTGTTGTCTTTTTCTCCAAAGAAAAGACAGTGTTGTTTGGGAGCTTGCTGCGAGATGACCGGGTCATCCTTATCGCTGACCGAGGCTGGCAAAAAACGTCAAAACATCCCCCCAATCCGCTTAGGAGGAGGAGGATCAGCACTTGTAAAATGACTGGCAGGGCCCTAAGCAAGGTTTTTATGGACTCAGCAAAAGGCAGCTTACTGAAAAAACAACTGATGTTCAGAGGAGTTAATCATTACCAGTGTTGGTTTTTGGATTTCTGGTTTACTCTTCTTTTACTCACTTAAAGAATCTTTCATTAAGAAAAAGTATAGTTGTGTTTTTTCCGTCCACAAGCCGACATTTGGAGTTAATTCGAGGATTGGCGGGATGCTGGGCAACCCAGCGGGGGGTCCACCAGCTTCTCAAGGGATCTAAAGGTGACCCCGACTTGACTGGCAGTTTGAGTCCACAGAAAATCGCTTACAAAGGCCCTCTTAGCTCAAAGAAACTTCCCAAACACCAACTGATGCCTGTCATAGTTTTCCAGGGGAGAAATAGTAAGATATTCTGCTGGCTTTGTCTTCTCCACCTGCCAATCAGAAGTCAACCTGTCTGACAATTTATCAGCCTTTGTCACGGCAAGAATCAGATCATGCACAAACAGAGGTATGGCTAAATGAAAAAAGTGCAGCCTTTGGGTGTTGCCAAGTTTTCTCTTGGAGAGCGATCTGACAGCGAGCCTTCCACATCCAGGGAGCTGCTATTTTTTGCTGCAGACGAGTGGAGACTGTGTAAACAGCAGCAGCTCTTAGCTTTGTCTCTGCAAACATTGGGTGGCACAGATTGGACGATTTGCAGTCACAAGTCAACAAGTTTACTGAAACAGAGCTTTTTCCTTTTTTTTCCACCTACCACGAGACGCCAAGTCGATTCTGTATGAACACACATAAACAGGCCCTCTTCACTAAAGGGATCCATTAAAGGGAAGTGGATGGAGCACACATGCTGTACCTTTGGTCTGTTGATCAGTCAGCGACACTCCAAGACACTTTTTGGTTGTCAGAAGATCTTTGGAAACTGGCAGCAAAGTCTCCAAACTCTCTTCAAAGACAGTTTGCTTTGTTTGCACTGTGCAACACAACAGGGTGTGCGTCACTTTCTGAAACACGACCACAAAGGTTCATGTTGGAGTTTCTGCACTTCTTTGTACTACTCCAAGTCAGACTTTGTAACTTCTGAAAAACAATAAAGATCTCTTTTCTCTCACTCAGACCGGGCATACATATTGAAGTCTGGGGCGGATTTCAGCTCCATCATGATTTGTTTGCTGTGCGGTGAACACGGGGCACGAGGGGTCAGATGAATTCTTGGCATGTTTGAAATTTTGGTCATAGGACTGCGTACTCTCGCAAAGTGAGAGCAGAGCCAAGAGACGATTCCACAACTTTTTTCCTTATAGGGCCTGTGCAAAACAGCAGACTGAAAGCACCGTGGCAACAGCATGCATGTGTGTTTAATGTGTCTTCCTCCTCTTACCTCCATAAACAATATGAAGGAGAGAAATAAAGGCAGGACATAGATCTGACTTCAAGTTTTTAGTCATCCATCCTGATTCAACACGTACAATGTTAGCACTCACATCAGCAACAAGGATGTATTTAAAGCAAATGATCAAATGGAATCCTGAGAATTTAAGATTAATTTCCTGTTAGCCTGTGATTGCACCTTGTAGCCACAGTGGCTGCTGTTTGGCACGAGTTACTTAATTTCCCTTCAAGATAAACTTTTGAGAAACAGAGCTGAAGTGAAGGACGCTCAACGTTACAACTTTGTATGTTTAAGTTTGAAGCTAAGGTCAAATTCTGGTGATGATAAAAAAAGAAAAAAGAAGTTAGCAACTTTAAAGAGCAAAGAGTTAAACCTGGGTCACAGGGACTGGAATCCAGACCTTTTCCTTTGCTGTTTGTCTTCGACTGCTCTCCGCAGCGGGAGTAATTTCAGCTGGTTCAGTGGAATCAGGTGAGAGGTTACGTTCATAGAAAAGGACCAAATAAATTCCAACGCAATGATTCCCAGCACCAACTATACTTTATTATGTAGTTTGATCCAATAATTAGCAAAGAAATAATCTCCTCAGCCTCACTTGGACTTTTCCCCCCCCTCATAAAAACATCTCAAATGCTCCGAGTGGTTAGATTCCACCTCCCACTGTGCGGACAACTCCGCAGAGATGCTGGGACTCAAGTTAATTGCTCGAATTCAGAAACTTGTGTTATTTCATTAATATTTTAGCTCGGCTCCAGTGGCCCAGGTCTTTGAATTATTTAGACGGTGTTAGTTGTTGTGGGTGAGACCACACTGCGTACAGAGCTGAGGAAGTGAATCTCTGCTTTCCATCCATTGATTCCATATCATCAAAGCTAATCAGTGTTTCAATTATGATTTGCTCTACAATGACCCTCTTCTGTTTTCTCACTGTTGCATTCAGAAGTGTCTGTTACAGGTTTTAACACTTAGCCAAATGAAATGAGTAAATTAAATGTTGCAAAGGTTTAACTGCGATTGAGTTTTGGATGAAATGTAGGAAGCTGTGAGTAACTTTGCACCCCAATAATCCTCATATGGAATCGCTGGCTGAGCAGAAGCTGCAGAAATGCTGTTTATGCATGATCATGAAATAGACTGTGTATATTCTGTCCAGGCTGGTGACTTTCCGTATAGGCCTCTTCATACATTTTTTATGCTTGCTGCATGCTTAAACATATTTAATTGTTAAAGGAAATATAATTGTGCAGAATCTTTAAAACATAGTTACAGAGTTCTTAACATACAGGAGAGCGTGCATGAGTAAAAACACAAAGTGCAGACAAGCAAGCATGCAAACTTACCTACACACATAACAGAATCTAAACATACATGCATCAGATTCAAACACACAGCGTGCATGGACTGACCAAATGTATGAAAACATGTTGTTTCTGAACTGAAAGAACGGACTGAACGAGTTGTGCAACATTCAAAATTCAAATGTGGGTCAAACAGAATATTCTAAGAGGTGATCTTTACTGTCGACAGGTTATATGGTTATTACACTGGGATTGTTTTAGTATACTAATAGGCTCCATAGATGTTCAACACAGCCTGCATAATATATTTTAGGATTGTAATTTATACCATTGTTGTTGACAGAGATGCTAAAACTCTTGACAATGTGAGGTTTTAAATTTGATTCTTCTGAGTTTGACAAGGGGAATAATTTGGTAAATAATGTGGCAGTTGTTTTTTTTTTTGGATTTGCCTCTGTAGTTAAGGGGAATCTTTTTGTGTGTGTGAGTGTGAGTGTGTGTGTGTGTGTGTGAGTAATACCTTCAAACAGAGAAGGAAATCAAGGGAACTTGGAGCCAAACAACAATGCTGTGCCTCTAAAGAAGATTTAAAGCTTTTCTCTGCCACGTTGGGGAGATACTGGATGCTTTCTTGTAAAATGAGGTTTGCAATTACCAGTGTGCCCGTGACCTGGGGCACAAATGAAACGCTAATTATAAATAATTTGAGCTCTGCCGATAAGTTGGCACAGACAAGTGTCGTTGTTTGCACTAACAATCTGAGAGTAAACAGTCAGTCTCATTACCAAGCCGGTGAACAGGGGGAGCCGGCCAGATATTTTTAAATCGACGAGGCTGTGCAAATAAATGTTCAGTACCGGTTCTGACCCATGTTGGCAGGTAGGGTCATACAGAGAAGCAGCTCTGGTGTAAGGAGTGTCTTTTAAATCTGTCTGCATTCTTCTACAGCTTTGCTAAAGGTTTTTTTTCTTTGGCTATAAGACTTCAAGCATAAAGTTTCAAAAAGACAGCAGGTACGAGTCGGGGGAAAAAAAAACATATTTGGAGCTCCTGTCTAAAAATAAACCCGCTGTAGCACATTTCCAATTTGAATCAAAAGAAATGCCCTTACGCATACGTTTCAGAACCTATGGGAGTGAAAGAAAATCCGTCTATAGCAGAATTAATGTTATTTTTGTAATCTCAGCCTAGATTTGCAAACATGAGCACCAGAGCCAAGAAATCATCAAAAGGCAAAAAAAAAAAAAAAGAACTGGAGCTGCTCTTCTGTGCTGTCAGAGGAAGGCAGACCAAGTTTTTGTGGATACAGTGAATATGCCTGAGGAGATTCTTTTTTTTTTTTTTTTTTACAGGGATGTGAGCACATTTATTGGTAAAAATAAAACTGTTATTAAAGAAAGCTCATTTGGTTGTTGCTGTGTCGATCTGTAAATCATCAGACCTACATTTAACATGTTTAAACTCTGCGTTTGAATAATAAAAGATCATCTCTGTCACTGGTAAATAATAGATTGTTTGTATGCAGCATGCATTCAAGCTCTTGTCTCCTTACTTACATTGATTATTCCTCCATTGAATGTTGTCTGATGTCATAGATTTTGAGTCAGAATCCTCCCACTGGAGTTTAAAAACTGGGTTGATGTATGGGTTGAGATCATGTTCCGACTTCTACAAAAAAAAAACCATGTTGAACATCATTTAAGATACGTGCTAAACATTTAAAAACTAACATTTTGTAGATCCTCTTTTGAAATAATTACCTTCAAGCGCTGTGAAAAGTAGAGCAGCCAAGAAATGTTTTCATTCCTTTTATGAAATGTCGAGTTTCTCAGTCCGAGGTGAGCTGTGGTTCTGAAAACTCCTGAAACATGATGTCCTGCCAGATATTCTTCTACATGTCTTAATAGGCTGTGCTCTCACTGGAGAGGTTTCAAAACTCAAGAACTGTGATTACAGTTTCAATTAAAATGACTACACTCTGATTATCCTTTGAAATAAAGAAAAATAGTGAACAGATTTTTCAGAGCATCCTTTCAAAAATAGACCTCAGTAAATCAAGTTTGTGTTGGAGGAACTGTGGAGACGAATCTGCTAACTTTGCTCATATAGTTTGAGACTGTCCTCACCTAGAAAACTTTTGGAGACAGATTTTTGATTCTCCAGATGGAATATTTAACCTCCACCTACTAAGGGTCCCTCTACTGGCCATCCTCGGGGCTGTCCCAGAAACCATGAAAAGCAGAAATAAGATTTATTTATTACATATACGTCTCGTAGCAGCCAAGAAGGCAATAACATTGAACTGGCGAGAGAGACCTCCCCCCCCCCCCCAAATCCACAAGTCTTGGAAATTAGTTGTCAAAGGAATTTACATAATGGAAAAGATAACTTTCAAAATAAGACTGCAAAATACAAAATTCCTTGACAGGTGGTTTCCATGGCAACACGTGATGGAGGATGTTTAGACACAGGTTGGCAGGGGAAAATGTGGTGATATCTTAATTTAATAAAATATATAATGAAAAGGGGACGTATGTAAACATTACTTTGGTTGCAAAAACTGAATCATGGTTATGTCATTGGTGACGTGTGTGTCACTCTTTTTGTTTTGGGTTTGTGTGTGTGTGGGTTTTTTTATTTTAATTTTTTAAAATTTTATGTGGGTTGCTTGTTTTTTGTTGTTATATTTTTCAAACAAAAATAAATGAATGCAATAAAGAAAAATATAAACTGAAACTTGTCATAAGTTTAACAAACTTCTGTAAAAACTGTAGTTTTCCCCTCACAGACTTTAAACCGTGTCAGGCCACACTTTTCTGACTCTTTTTCATGTTTTAATAAATGCATCATTTGCATGTAAGCAGTCTAATAATTCAGTTAAATGTAGGTTAAAAGGATGCAGTGTTCTGGTGTCACACTGTTGGCACCTCTGCTCTCCATCTGTCAGGATAAGTGTTTCTGGGCATACACATTATGCTGATGCTACCAGGTGACCTTGACACATCTTAGCCTGTGCTGGACTGAAGTCTTTGCCCACTTTTCCCGTCTCCCTCGCCCTTTTTAAGACAACTGCTTAGCTTTCACAATAAAAGGAGCCGAACTGAGAGTGTGCAGAGCGACACACTCCAAGTTAATGAAATATAACGAGCATGTTGCAGGTTGACACTCAGCACAAAACTCACAACACATGGCTTTTCATGAAATCGCCCGGTGCATTAAAACCATGACTCATTAATAATTTCCCAAAAATGCAACCAATCCCAGCCGTCGCTCAGCTCTGGTATCTACATCTATGACTAGCACAGCTCCGCCTGCTAATCCTGCTGTCCTTTTTTTTTTTTTGGTGACATTTATAAAAGTTTCACTGCAGCAATATAAAACATTACATGTCACACGCTCATGAATCATTAGTGTCATGGATCATTGGCTTCAGACGCTTACAGGAAGCAACTCTCCGTCTTCAGCCAGTTTCTGCCACACACACACACACACACACACACACACACACACACTCACACACACGGGTAACAACGATCAAACAAACAACATGTCACACTGAATTAGATTTTTTCAAATTAATGACTATGATTTGCTTGTGTGCCTTTGTGAGTGACATTTATTTAACAGCCAGCGTGTATGGGTCCAGTAGAAAACAGGAAACCTTAAATGTGACCCCCCCCCCCCCCCCGTGAGGACTTTTTGATAGATTTATTATTTCCATAAGAAGAGGAAGGTTAAGCATGTGTAATAGAGAGGGTTAAAGTTCAGGAAATGAATGAATGTACTCTCAGTTTGAACATCAGCGGGACATGACCTTGCATCGTGGAAGCGGCCTTGCATTAAGTGTTCTCACTCTTCCAGAGCAGAGGCGGGTTTAAAAACTGTTGCATGGAGGGTCAGAGCCGGGCACGCTCGCAAAAATATTGCCAACACTCACAGTTAAAGCCCTGGCTCTGGGTAGAAATACAGTATGCATAATTCATAAATATTCACATATATGGTGTAATGAATAAATACCAAATAACCCTTACTATTCTTATTCTTTCATGCTTCTTTAGGTCATTTAACAACTCTTTTTCACACATTAGTGTGTTGCTTCTCTCTCCTTTCAAACAGCTTCTCCTTGTTGTTGTTTTTGCTTTTATTTGTAGTAGTTCTGCGTCATTTTGTTTCTTTTTTACATTTTTTGGTTGTTGTGCTTCTCTTTTTACTGTTTGACCCTCAAAGTTTGCTTTTCTTACCTCTGTGCTTTGGTATGCGTCACTAGTTGTTTTTTTTTGGTCATTTTGTTTCAGTTTTGGGTTGTTTTTTTTTTTTAACTCAGTTTGTTTTGCATCCCTTCAATGCATTTTGGTGCATTTTTAATCTCTTTGCATTTTTGCATCCCTTCCAGTTTGTTTAGTTTTCGTTGTGGTCATGTTGTGTCTTTTCAGTGGTCGATTTGTAGTTCTTTGGTGTTTCTTTAAGGTCGTTTTGCGTCCCCTAAAGTTTGTTGTATCTTCTCGTGGTGCTTTTGCTTCCTTTTGTTGTTGTTTAGCTCCTATTTTTACTTGTTGTGCTTCACATTCTAGTTTTGATTCCATTTGTTGATGATGAGCGTTTCTTTGATTTCTTAGTGGTTTACTTCCTACCTTCATACAGAGGCTGAACCCCCCCACACTCAGTCATGGATGAAAGACATTAACACAACTAACTTACTGATTCCTGGTGGGTAGGGGGACCTCTGGCCCCCCCTTAGGCTCTTTTCCTTTCCAAGAACCTTTAGGCTTCATATGCTTCCTGCTGCCTCTGTCATTCAGAACAAACAAGATGTCACAGTGTGATGCTGTCAATCGATTTCAGTGATGAATCTGGTCATGTGTCAATCTTTCATATGATGCTGTCGTTTGTTTGTTTAGCAGCTAAATGAAAGGAAATACCTCGACATACATCAGTCCTGAAAGGATAAGTCACACCTGTAACAAAGCATGTACTGTATGAGAGAAAAACCATCAGCTGTGAATGTGAGGGGAAAGAAAAAATCTCCCTCATTGCTGAACTTTATCCTCTCCGACGCTGTCTGATCTGTATCTGCTGCTCTGCCGAGAGTAAAGCCTGCGAGGGAGACGTTTAAGGGGAAACTACCAGATTCCATTAAGATTGGTGGCCTCCAAACTGCATCCCCAATGCCTTTATTACATGAATGGAATGAAGTGCTCTTTACACACAATAACTTTCCCATTTGAGTGTGTGATGACCTAAAATGGTGGTGTTCAGTTTTTATCAAGGTAAAGGGTATGAACATAAAAAAGATGCTGAACCCAAGGAGTGTAACAAAAATGGGACTAATAGAGCAAACATATGGCTGTAATTCTAAACTACTTACAGTGGATCCACAAAATGGCCTTGTGTACATAACGTGACACTTACAGAAGGAGTTAACACAGAAAAATGTTCCTTCTTGACCTATTCAACCAGCATGCTTTGATGCTTTACTCTGGGTCCCTGACATACCCGGTTGTATTTATCAGTTGTTTTGCTTTTGAGTATTTGTAAATGTTAAGTCATAGTGCTGTAAATGTAACATTTACAAGAATGTTTTTCACTTTAAATCAGCTTTATTGGACATGTATGCTTGCACACATGAGGAATTTGGCTTCGGTGGAGTAGTGCAAAAATGCTGAGATGAGCTTGATAATGAATATGTGATTATTTAACAGCTGGTTTATGAACTTGAGGTAGAGTTTTACATGTTTTCATAAAAGGTTTGCATGTGCACGATGAGGATAATGTTACAGTTTTTACATTAAGTTATTAAACGTAAAGATTTGCTTTAAAGAGTCTCTAAAAGGAAGCTTTGGCCATTACAGTAATCCACTCAGCGAGGAAATAAGCCCTTTAAGACTCTTGCAGTACTTGTGTGATGATATATTACATCTAGTGTTGACAGTTGGCTGGAAGAATGAGAGACTGACCTCTAACCACAGCTTCAGGCCTCTGTGTGAGTTCATATCTGCTACACTGTGGTGTCCTTGAGCGAGACAACAAGTGCCTCCAAAGCCGAGCGTGACCTTTGGGCCTCTCTGTGGAGGCACACTGACATGAGTGGAATCTGTCTCTTTCTGTGGGTACAAAGAAGCACAGTATTGGACCTCCGTTATCAGTGTAGTGAGATGCATATCTGCACAGAGCTGATCTGATGCAACCAGTTGATGCAACTTTTTTCGGTGTAAAACCTAAAGTTTGAATAAACATTAATGGAGAGGGATTAAAAGAAACACAAATGCAAAACAATCACACCCATTGTGTTAGGAAATAGACTCCAGTTCTGTGCATATGCTTGATTTGAGTGATGTGTTAATCATATAGTTTAGAGGCTGTAACCCCTACCTTTAATATTTGATTGTTGTGATTATAAATGCATACTAATTACTGAGCAGCCCCAGGCTGTAAAGCACTGCCTGTAAGGCTCAGCGCAGGGCAAAGGGGCAGCATTTGATGGTGCAGGAAGTCCTGTATCTGGTTGTTCTTTTACTCCTTTTATATATGGAAGAGTACCTGAGGGAAATTTAAGTACTGCTTCCTGGTTTGTCTGTTTTATTGTTTGAAATTAAACTTCGACCTTAGCAAATGGTTATTACTCTATTTTAATATTAGACACAATAAAACAACCATTTTACAAACATATTCAAGCTCTAGTGGTGCGATGTCTGACAGGGATATGATCACTTTAACCACTCAAATGCTTCACTGAAAGATGTATAAATGAGGATAGTTAGACTGCTAAAAGGTTTTAATTCAGAAGTGCCATTAAAAAAAAATGTTTTTTTTCCCCTCTAATGGAGAGGACCAGAAAGAAGTGGACTTGTGGATCTGAGGTAATTGGGCACAGGCTATCGGGTAGGGACAAAAAACTGCCTACTTCCTTTTTAACACTTGTGTCGCGACACAAGCCAAGTCATTACACAGTCGTATTTTAAATCAGATTCACACCTCTCCCACAGTGTCCAAAAAGTCCCATCATGCTCTGCAGCTTAAAGCTCTTTCTCCTCAGCTCATGCAGCTTCAAGCTTTTCTCACCACATGAGTCTTGAGCCAAATAAGGCTTTGGTTGCAAACCATTTGGATCAGATATGTAGTCCTGAGATTAGATGCATTCAAAGTGACATTATTGTGATTCACCATGAAGGAAGAATGACGACTAGAACACATCTCCAAATGAGAATCTACGTCTTAAGATTTCATTTCATGATTGTGGTGTTTAGATCGTCCTCAGTCCATTTTGCTGTGTTGGCCGTCGTCTTCAGATGTGTGTTTTGGCTCTAGCTTGTGTCATCGGCAAAGAAATCCAAGTTGGCATGTTTTGGGCGACTCATTCTTGCTGCACCAGCTGGCTGCTTACAAGAGTTGGCGCGGGTAGCTGCTAATCGGAGTCGACTTCACAGATCACAACATGGGAAAACCTGGATACTTGTTTGTCGCCCAACAAATTTCACAATTAACAGTTGGAATATCTAATCTGTGGGGATTAACCTTGGTAAATATTGAAAATGAGATGATTGCTTAATAATTCTCTCTGCTGGGACCCAACATTGGGCAGCGTGAGCAGGGGAAGGAAATTTAAATGTATCAACCATGCATGAGTCTGTTTCTGCTGGTTTTGAACTGTTCCTGTATAAAGCTGTCCATAACACCACAACAAGCTCTGATATATTAGTATGGACCATGAATAAATGTCTTCAAGTTGGCTTTTTACAAGTCTTTGCAGTTCTATGCAGTTGTTCTAATGCCTGAAACCGCTGCCGACGGGGGGTCGCGATGTCTGACTGGAAGATTAACAGAATGCAGCAGAAACGGCCTTTTATTACATTTTCCACTGAAAACATTCACAGTCTGTAGATAGAGTTAGAAATTGAGGAGAGAGAGAGAGAGAGAGAGAGAGAGAGAGAGAGTGGGGAATGACATGCGGGAAAGGAGCCACAGGATGGATTCAAATCAGTGCCGCCCGCTCTGAGGGAGAACAGCCTCTGTATTTTTAAGATAAATTTATTAAACCTATTTTATTTTAGAATTAGGGTGGCAGATTATAGGTGATGCATCAGCAAGTTCTCATGAAGGATTAGGTCACTTGTAACTACCAAAACATTGAGATAATCCTACATAGACAGATAGAATCTTTATTATCATTGTATACAAGGACACAAAACTTTGTTAGCAGCAATCCTAAACAGCAGCGTTTACAAAAACAACGAGAGAAATATGCAAAAAGTGGCCAGAGCAGTTGCTGTTCAGTGAATGAATGATAATAATAATAAATAAATAGACAGTTGTGGTGACTGAAAGAGTATATACAGTTATCAGTTTGCAGTGACTGATTAATTAAACAAATATAAATGTAGAGATATAGTGCAAATAAGTGAAGTTATAGTGCAGTGACAGAGTATATAGAGTTATTATTGTGCAGTGACTGGATGAGTAAATAAATAAAAAGACAGTTAAAGTTAAAGTGCAGCGACTGAGTAAATAAATAGACGATTTAAAGCAGTGAATTACAAAGTTATTGCACAAGTAATATTGAAGAGTTAGCAGCAGTTAGGTAACATTACAAGCATGTTGTTATTTTTTTAGTTACTAGTCCTCAAATACGTCTTTAAAACCATTCAGCTTCCCTGTACCATGTTTGTCAGTCCTTTGAAAATATTACATTTTCCTCTCTTTAGGTTTCAAAATGACACATCAGAAGGAATATAGGTTTCAAAAATGTTTTGCTGGCACTAAAAAGGGAGATTATTAAAAAAGAGTTCACCTGTCAACCCGGCTGCCTTTTGGAACGACAACAAGCAGGTCAATAATAGTGACTATTTGAAAACCACAAGATAAGTCTCTTTTGATTTTCAGCATATAAAAGTTAAAGCATAAGAAGCGTTTTACAACAGTTCAGGGTTTGAAACTTTCTTTTTGTTCGGCGTAGCTGCAGCACATGAACCTCGTCCTTACACCTACACATTTCCAGCAGCAGTGTGTAGTCGACCTGCAGCTTCATGAAGGTCAGTCACCTTAAAGTCAGTCTTAAATCTAACTCCCTGTACCTACAGTAAAGTTATTCTGACTCTGAGCATTGTGAATTCATATTTATTGCTGACAGGAAGGCTGGTTGTGTTGTTATGGACTCACAGTTCACTCTTCAGGGATGATGACGGCAGCCGTGAATATAAATACAGCAGCTTCAAATGCTGTCAGTGTTATTATTACCGCTCCCATAATCACAATTAGCTCCTGTAAAAAGGTCATAGAATGCATATCATCAAATCTTAGCCTAAAAACACAGCAAAGTAATCCAGATCCAATTCCATCAAGACACAGAAAGGGCACTGGACTCATAGACTGTAAAACATTCACTATTTAAACAAATCACTATTTAAACTGCACATGTTGTGGATCTCCCTGCAGCAATCCACCTTAACAATAGGAGATAAAGACCTTCTGAGCTTTCTGAGCCTGGTTTTAAGCAAATACCTTTTCATTTATTTCTAAAGAATTGAAAAGCGACTACAATCTCATGTTAAAAAAATATATGTTCTGACTTTGTTTTCACCAGCGTCTGATTGAGATGAGGTATTACTGCCAGATGGTGGCTGTAGCACGTCTGAAAGCTGTTTGTTAACCACCATTTAATAAAAAAGAAGAAGAAGAAAGCACAAATAGGTGTTGTGCTGTAGGATTCAGAATTTGTTTAAAAAAATGTATATCAATTCTTAAAAGTGCAGAAGTGCTTCACTCTGACATGAAGTTGGTTTAAAGTATAAATTGGCAGGAAATGCAAAGTTAAAGTACCTTAAATTGTCTTTTTGACACCCTAACCGTGCATGTTTTGTTCTGCTTTTATCCCATTTTATTCCATCCACAATTAACTACATTTAACAAATCAATCAAGAGGTGATTGATCGGCAGCAACGCTCTGGAGTGTGTTGTATTTGTCTCCTCCTGCTGGGCTTCATGTCATTGTCTCCTCCAGTGAAACACTAAACCCAGACATTGGCCGCCGTCCTCCATGGCAGCTTCACGTGTCTGAATAGGTGAATGGGAGGTATTGTCAGGAGCTTTGTGCTGCTTATACAGGAGAGAGCTGTGTAAGTGTTTCCCATGGAAACGGGTAATTATTCACTATCGTGTCACAGGAGAATTTTCAGTTTTCACAGGTAGATTCTGTTTGTTTCTCACATGGGGAACATTAGCTACATGTCCCTACATTAGCTCCCAAATACATGTACTGTACTGTAATCTGCACAATGTTTAGAAAAGTTCTAGCTGATGAGTTGAGAAATGCTGAATGTCAAATTATGGATGTGTTAGTTAAACTCAGAGATCAGCGACACAGCTCCCACTCATCCTGTGGTACAAAAGGGAAGCCAAAACTCCCGACAGGCGCTGACATATTGCTCTGGAGCCGAAGTTGCCGGAGTAGACTCTGCAGTGGATTTGGCATGTTGCCCTTTCTGCTAACCAAAGCACACATTTAAACTGTTTACAGAACGGATCCTTCAGGTCGGCGCAGTCCAAAGCAGGACGGATTCACTCATGGTTATGGAGAGTTGAATGATTCTTAGGTTATTTTATTTTTAATATTTCCTCTCATCCTGCTAGTCATGTAAGGGACGCTACGGGACCCCCATTTGTCAACAAACCTGTCAATCATGTTGTTTTTACCCACGTTTTAATATGAAATAACTTATTAAAACTAAACCTCTCTGAAAAGTGTAAACTTTAACAAATACCAGCATCATATCAACCAATTATATTTAACAAATCTCCCCCTGGGATTAATAAAGTATTTCTAATTCTGATTCTGATAATAATATAAACCATGTTAAACTGTATTTTACATTTATTTAGATTTATCTAGTTGGTCCTGTTAACATAGAGGAGGCGGAGTTCATAACCCTTCAAAATGTCACTTATAGAATGAGTTAACATGAGTACATTTGTGGGCACATTGGCTCTTCTTTTATGCAAATTGACTTTATTATCAAAACGTAAAGTCCAGTTAGCACCAGTGCTAATAGCCACATGTAGTTAAGGTGAGGAGAGTTGCAGCACAACTGTGCAATCACAACTCCTGCAGCAGCAGCAGCAGCGGACACATTAGAAGTCCGAGTTGCACAGAACTGAGAAACTTCAGGGGCTTTATGTGCTGGAGTGTCAATGTTTCAATATACTAAGTGATGACAGCAGTTAATGGTGTGTTTATGGCTATTCACATCTTAAATCAAGTCTTTGTTAATTCACCAATAACTGTCCAACGTCCCCCGACAAGTCTGCTTATAAATGTAGCGCTTCCTTTACTGGAAGACATAAGCAGGCAGCCTGTACATTTCTCATCACAGCGTACTTCAGAGAGCCAATTACGAGCAAATAAATGTAATTACTGCGAGACAGGGATGGTGTATGAATGGATTAATGACAGGAAGTGTGAAACACTTTGTTCTATTTAGGTAGAAATTGCTACATAAGTGCCCCTATTTACCATGCAGCTAAGGGCAGGATGCTGCTGCTGCATCCCAGCACCAGAAAAACCTACGTTCAGTGAATCCTGCATAATGAGGACAAAGTTGAAACAATACCAAAATGTAAGTTAGCTGCAGACGGAGAACTTTGACAGTGAGTTTTGATAAGTTACAGGTGGAGGTGGATGGCTGATCCTGAGAGTCCTCACCTGCCCTGAAGCAAGACATCAGAGTACAACTAGTGACAGCATCATGCAGCATGTAGGAGGAACAGCGGTAGCAGGGTTCAGCTCTGCTAAACATTTGAAATCCCTCCCTTGTTTTGTTTCTTCCTCTCATTTCATTTCATCCTGCAAACTGCGGAGTACATATTTGCTTTTATATGCTCAAGGCGAGTTACGTAATCTGTAGGGAGAACTTTGTGCCTCTTTTGTGTGAGTTTGAATAAAAGCCATTTATTATGCACGGCGCTTTGTGAATCACAAACAGCATCCTAAGCTGTGATATTAGATTTGGTTAAAGTTGCTTCCCCTGCCGTTCTTAAATGTCGTGTTGCTTAAATCATTACTTGACTTTCAGTCATTCAGAGGCTGGAAGTGTGCGCAGTCGCTCCCTCTCTGTGGTTTTTCATTTCATTCTGCTTCTCTCTGTGACTGTGAATCAAAGACACAACATTAACACATTTTGGTTACACAAGAAACTGATGTGCACCTTCACAAAATTAAAACAGCATCCAGTATCTCTAAGTCTTATTACACAGAATCAAAACAGATAATTGATGATTTTGTTGAAAAGATAAATAAAAGTTTGACACAAAATGTGCTCATTATAGCTCAACAATCCTCACAGAAATGATTAAAACAGTTTGATAATAAGACAAAGGAAGTTCCTGTTGACTCATCTCCATGTTGATTAAACTGAAATTTTAATTCAGACTAATCGAAGGAGATGAAAAGTCTTAATTGAGCACAATTTATTGCAGTGTATCGTCTTATGATTAGCTGTGTCATCTTTTCAGAAATGATGTTTGCAATGCTCGCACCTCTTGCCTCGAGGCCTCCTCGCAGGTGAACTGAACATGCCTACGCTCAGTGTGGTTACACTTTGCTCTGTTCGATATGCCTGTTTAACCTGATGCAGCCTTTACATACAACTATACAGCTCTTCCTCTTACCATGCAAATGTAGAAGGAGCTCTCTGACTTCAAAAAATCAAAACAGACGAGTTAAAAAAAGCATCCCATGCACCACAAAGACATGAGGTAAGAAACCAAATACATGCTTTTTGCCAGGTTTTGAAGGATTATTTATTTCTGCTGTAAAAATAGGAATTTTGATATGAGACCATGATAGTAATGAAATATACAGCAGCAGCAGCTCAGTGTCATTGTTTACAACCAGAGGGCTCATTGTTTGAGCAATCATACTGCTGCATTTCTAAGACACGAGTTTGTTTTGCACTCCATCTTTTCACGTTGTATGTCACATGTTTTGCCCTGATCAAGTCCATATTCATGCAGCTCCTTCATTTCCATAACATCAAGCCGAGTTTCCCTCTGAATCTGACAGAGCCACACTTCTGCAAATAGCTCTTGTTTTATGGTAATGGAGCTCATTACTTTGCATTGATTGGTAGAATAGTTCCAAAAGCTGCAAAATGCAAGCATGCCTTTCTCTTCAAGTGCTTTATTAGCGCTGATTTATCCTGACTGTACAATAAGCCACGTGATGATTCCACTCACTAATCTGGAGCATTAGCTGCAAACACAGCGCTGTGTTTTCACTAAAGCATGCACGCTGTTACTCATGAAAGGAAATGTACAGTAAATGGGATGAACAGATGGAACGTAGGGTGAAGTAATCCACTCGTACAAAGCAAAGAGGCAATGAGGCAGCTTCTCATGTAAATCAGATATATTCTGAACTCTGAATTCATATCAAAAGCGATGTTCTACTTTATCCAATTTGAGGTAAAACAGAAGGTCGCATTTACTCCTTGTTTCAGGTGTTAATGAAGCACAAATCTGCCTGAGAAGCTCGAGCTCTTGTCACTGTATAAACAGGTAGAATGTGTAGAACAGAATATAGAGTACTTTTAACGTAATGAGGTTTCTTCTGTCTTTTATACACAATCTGTGCCTTTCAAAACCCATTTCTCAAACATAATGCAAAGATCAAAGCGCCTGCAACTTCTCGCCAAACTAAAAAAAAAAAACTTACTGAATCGATATTTTGAAATACTTTGAGGACAAGTTTGACATTTTTTAAACTTTAAACGAAGAAGTTAAAGGGCTTGTTAGCTTATCTTAGCTTAAAATCCAAGAAAAGGAGCAAACTGTTTGATTTAAGCCTGACTTATGAGTGTGTTTTATGACGGCTTAAATGGCAAATTGGTTTGCTGACTGTGGCTAATGTTAGCAGTGGTGGGTGACTGTGTTATAGCTTTGAAACAATATATTTATGGCGTTGAGGACCAACACTAAAACACTGATGGTTTGGCATTCTTCTATTCTGTTTTCTACCCAAAACATGTGCAGGGAGTTTGCCAGACAAATGGCCCTCTGTGTACGTTCTTTATGTATGAGGAGACTTTCAGCAGAGGTCTTCAAGAAAATTGACAAAAAACTCAAAATCAGACCGAAAGCCGTTTTTTTGCACTTCATCAGAGTGAGCGTTTCACAAAAACAAAGACATGATTTTCCTCTTACAAATCGTGAAATATTTTGTGAGAACTGTGCAGCAGGGTAAAATATAACCTTCATCCGACTCTACCGGCAGCTGGCTACCTCAATCATTTTTTTTTGTGAAGCTTGAACAACATTTTAAAGAAAGGCGAGTAATTTGATGATGCTCATCTGTGCCAGATGTTGTGGCTAAGCCTTTTTGCAACTTACAAGAAAGTCATTTTATTACCTGCAATTAAGATTCGGCCTCATGATGCTCACAATGGAAATGTTTCTGTTCATTTGGGTTAAGCAAAGTTATGAAATGCATTACTCCCTCGAATAGTTTATCACTTTAAAATAATGTTTAAAAAGAGTTTTTCCCAAAGTCAGGCAGGAAAAGTAAAGTTGAAAAGATAGGAAATTGACATCCTCGACAAAGTTTGATATTTCCTGCGAGGGGCGCCGGTAGGGTAGTGGTTGGTGCGCGCTCCTTATGTACGGAGGTGGCAAAGAGGTCGACCCGGGTTGGACTTTGGCCTGTAGCTCCTTTTTGGGCATGTCATTCTCTCTCCCTGATTCGGACACTGCGGTCCTTTCTCTAAAAAAAAAAAAAAGCCCCCAAAAGCCCCCAAAACATCTTTCATAAAAAATGTTCCTGCAAGAAAAATGTCATGAGATACAACTTTATTTATTTTGAAATACAGTACATTATGTTGAGTCTTTAAAAGTAGAAACTCTACTGAGGAGTCACATGTTACACACAGTGTGATTTATCTAATTCTATTTGCTGTTGTGGTTTAATTTTAATAGGCTCAGAAGGAATTTCCAGACCGGGCGTTCTCTGTTGATTTATTGATCAACCACACTGATGCTGCCAATGAAATACATGTTTGTTTTATCCTGTTTGTTTTTTTTAACTGGGAAAATCTCTCCAGTCAAAGTGAAAAAAAAATAGAAAACATAAAAGAGGGAGATCTGATGCTGTGAAAACTCCTCTGTGAAAGTGCCCTGAGGATTTCAACAAAGGTCGCCACACTTCTGACCGCTGCAGACCGGACAGATTAGTCATAACATTCTGTGGACGGCAGCACATTAAGCTCTGCAGATGAAAACAGAAACAAAAAATGATGGATGTCAATAGAATATACCAATCAAGGTGCCATAGATCATTTCCTAGGAGAAGGAGAAACGGCAGATTTGGCATCCTTTTGCTCGGGTAACCATAGCAACTGGAACATTTGGTCAAAGTGAGGCTGATAACTTATTTTCGCTCAAAGCGGAGAAATAGCAGCCTGATTAAGAATTGCTTCTGACACATACGGTTTGACATTCACCTCGTAAATGTTTTCAAAATGTGGGAAACAGAGCCTGGAACGCCGTCTTTTCTCTTTCTGAGCTGAGCATTTAAATGGTGTCTGAATTTAAGAGCTCATGTTTTTAATTGTTTTTTTTATAAATGCCAGGTGATGCAGTCCAATGTGTTGAAAGCAGAGCGTTTGTCTGTGCAGTCTACCTACATGAAATGCTTCATGCCGGCCTGCTGGATGGAACAGGACTTGTTTTATTTAATGACGCGTGTTATGTGACAAGCTGCTGCACTGAGTTGGCGATGTGTTTTGGACTTTAGTCCTCTCTTGAGATGACGTGTGCATGAGTGAATTTTGGGACAAATTATGCATGAAAGTTGCATTGGAGTATGATGAAGTTACTTGGTTGTGGTATTCTTGAAGTCTTGCAGCTTATTCAAGGAAAATCTGCTGATATCTTCTTATACTTACTGGTTACTGGTCTGTCCTGTGGTTCCAAACCTGGGGGTCTGGCCCCTGTAGTGGATCACTGAGTTAATCTTACAGGGCATGAGATGCTTCCAGTGAATGTAAAACCAAATCCTGTTTGTGTTATTATTGCACTTTTCTTTATTTTTGGCTTTCATGCTCTGCCAAACTTAAAAAAAAAAAGTCTGATTCTTAGTGATGCTTAATTTTTGCCAGCAGAAAGCCTTTCTGTTAAAGAGAATGTTCATCTCCAAGTCAAGGTCGAGATAACCCCTGATGATACGTTTTTAAGAAAAAAGCCAGAGAAACCTTTTTCTTTTTCCTCGTTTAAAGCGCTCCACATATTGACTTAACACACCTTCTTATCTGTCAAACTTGTGGAATCCACCCTTTAAGTTGCACTCGCAATTTTTTGTTTTTTATTTGAGATTGAGATCTCCCTCCCCTGCAGACCACAACATCCCTCTCCTGTGATTTGTGCTGCGTGTAATGACTCGTCATAATGTGTAATGATAGCTCAATTAACCAATGACATCATTCAGTTCACAGCCTGGGGATATTTCACATCTGCGTGGTCGGCCTGGACTACACCAAGTTCCAACAACAACAGCTTTTACACCTCAACAAACTCGGGTGAAATGCTCTGAGTTTAGAAATCAACGATGGACTGTGATTGGACTGTTGTTTTAAAGTTGGTGCAGGTTGTGCTGACTCTTTAGGAATATATGAGCTTTATTTAGAGGTCTTTAGTGAACAGCTGTCAGAACATGAATGGTACACCTAAACAATCATTAATACTTGTTTTTCCATTAGTCAGTGTTTGATTTTACACTCAAATCCGTCACCTTGAACTTTCACAATGCTTTAATTGATTTTCATCAGATCAATAGTTTCTTTTTTTCTCCGGTCATGCAACGACACAATTTAATTTCCTTTTTGCAAACTTGTCAGCCATTAAAAGTTCCCTCATGTTTGAATAACAGGAGAATATTTTTCTTTTTGAGTCAGTTTTGGAACACATTTGTGATGATTTCTACTTCAGGTTTGAACAATTTAAAAACAATTTCAAGATGGTGTTTTCACCACAGTGCCACTCTCATTTTTGATAGCGAGAAAGGATTTTAATGGTCCATTTTGATAACATCAAAAACAAGTAGATGTAGGCCCTCCAATCAAATGCAAACTATAGTATTATTTATTTTACTGAATCGTCAAAATGAGCACAATTTGAGCTTTTATGCTATAAAAGCATGAATCTTTGTCCACAACAAGCCTTTAAGTGTCCAATAAAAGGCGAACAGCTTGTAGAAAGGGACTCTCTGTGATTGTGTGATGACTGGTTGGAGAGGCAAACATTGCGCTCCCTCTGATTGGTTTAATTAAATGTGCCCGAGTGACAGCACATTCAGGGACGGTCATTTTGAAAATGATCACTGTAATCACACACTTGTTGTAATTGGCAATCTGATGCGGCTGAAAATTTAAATTGCAGGATTGAAAGGCGGGATGACTTTTTTTTTTTTTAAATGCTAAATGCCCCATTCAAAGTATACGTGTTGATTTTTTGTTTAAGGGCGGAGCTGATGGAAACTGGTGTTTAAGTGCAATTTTTGCTGCACTTTGCTTTATATTTTTGTCGTTTGTAAATTGACCACTGCGTCAGATACTGTGTGTTTGTCTCTTCTTCTCAGTAACAAGAAGGAGGGAGGATTGTTTAACATTTTTAACGATATGTCCAGCTCAGTTTAGTGGAAACAGATACAAACATTTCAACTTTAATCTGTCTCACAGTGCTCACAAGGCCAGCTGCGCAGAAAGCTCTCTCTCTGTAACAAATCCACTAAAGCTAAATGATGTGTTATTACGAGGCTTCAGCAGTCCGACATAGACAAAGAAATCGAGTATCATCCAAAGGTGACTTCTTTTATGTTCAACAATCCCTTCCTTGTTTGACTCCTACGCCAAGCTCAGCGAAGACACAATAGGCAGGATTGTTGAACTAAAAACACTTGATGAAAGTAAAACATCTGATTTGACTCTACGTTCCATTTAATCTTCTGTGGAACCTTTTAGAAAACAAAAGAGGTGGCTGGGTATTGTCCTTTGTTCATCTTTCCAATCCAAACTGATCATTTAATAAAGAAGACAAAGGGAACAACAACTCTTCCAGGACACGTTACTGATGTTACAAAACACAAATGTTGGCCTGACCTTTACAGGAGTTTGTCACAGATTTAGTAATCCACTTCCATGTTCTGTAAAAGTCCGTGTATAAGATGACCTTTTATTACCTTTCAAGCTTGATCCAAAGGCAACTGGACCGGGTGAAGATCTTAAAACGTTTCTCATTATCCTCCAAAAGGCTTCTTCAGTTCTAAACTTGGTGGTGGACGGAGATAGAGAGAGGAAGTGAAGAAGGGAGGAGAGGTGAAACGTCTTCAAGATCTTCAACCGGTCCAGTTCAGCCTTTTGGATCAAGCTTTGGAATTCACCATGACCTGGATGACTGAGAGCCTACACAGACATTTTAATAGCTTTTGTTTTAGTTATGGTTTGGTGTGTAAAACAAAGTGCAGAATAAACTAAAAGTATTTAATAATCAAACAAAACATAACAAAATCCAACAGGAGAAAACGAGGAGCCGCAAGGAAGCACTAGGAAACTGACAACTAACATCTGACGTAACAACAAACAAAAATGAACTGACACAGAGGGGAAGAAACACACAGACTAAATAGACATAGGGTTATCAAACACAGGTGAGGACAATCAGGGCTATCACACTGGAGGGAAACACAGAGGACAACTACGAACTAAATCATGAAACACTAAAGACACACAGAACTCAAGAATGAAACAAAACACACTAGAACATAAAGATACACGAGGATATGAAGTTACAAAATAACACATGAAACACTAACCTAGAAAACACACACGGGAAACAGCACAGCACAAGAATGAGAACTTAAAACAACAAGAAAATCTAAACTCTGAAAATAAGAAACCAAATGATGACAGTTTTCATCCAGAGAGTTGGCCGTGTCCAATATGAAATCCTGAGAGTGTAGCCGTCACCATCACCCACTGCATGCAACCGTTTTCCATCATTTCATTGAGTACTGCAGTCAGTCGCTTTGCTGCACAAATCACGCTTAGACAAATACGGACCATGCTTACAGCGCCATTTTGAAACAACTTTTCTCCACCATTAGTTTGTAATCATGTATTTAGAGAAAAAGATGGCATTCTGTTAAGTACATACACTTTGTGGAGTGCTGGTTTAAATTGAAAACGACTCCTCAATTCAAGTTCAGGTGTGACCAGCAGAGTCTGGAACAGCCTGCACAGGGATTACTGTCATTTTAGGATGTTAAATGCTTTGTCAAATCCCCCTTTGCCGTCTCAAGGCAGCCTCTTTTCTTTCTTTCTGACATGTGGTTAAACATGCGCTGAAACGATTTGTAAAAAAAAATCATGGCTGAGGAAAACATTGTGGGGATGGTTTAAATTATTACTCAACCCTGGCAACGCTATGATCCACGGTCTCCTGGGAGCAAGTCCAAGGACCCCATCGATCTTTCTACTATGTCAGCAAGAGCAGTTACCGTGATTGTCATATATATATTATTGATGGGTTTACATCGGAAAGCCATTATGCAGAGGTACCTTGTGCGTCTCTATGAGCAGGCTTAGACAAAGCGATGGTTTTGGACACTGGAAAATTGACTTGGCATCTGCAAAAGACAGCACAGTTCCTCATGCAATCTGTGTCGACATATTTATTGCATCTGCTCTGTCAGATTTAAAAGGCATGGATGACTAAACAATGCAGGTGATACACCTCCGGTATTGAAATCTCAAAATGGGCAGTCTTTATAACATCTGTTTGTGCAGGTTGTGCACTACCATTCAGAAAAAGTAAACTCTTTTTGACATGCAAAACACTTACAAAAACAAAAAAAATGGTTGAAGATTACAAATACAACATCCTAAGTAAGGGACAACTCTGCACAGTCGTGTGTTTTATATCTTCATGCTATACATCTCGCTCTTAAGTTAGATATCTTCTTTTTTAGATTTGATCTGTGAAGGACTAATGTGTCTGCAGTAACAACTAGCAAGGACCGGTATACTTCAAGATCAAAAGAACAAAAAAAAAGCAGAGAATATTCCCAACCATTGTTCTATTATTATCATCTTTTCTCACTCTTCCACGTATACACAGTTATGGTGTTTCACAGTTCTCCTGCAGGGCAGAGCATCGAGCAGCGTGTGGAGGCTACGTATCTGTAAGTGAGAACATTGTTATTGATTTCATTTCACCTCGGCTGAATCGAGCACTTTCTGAAGGGGCTTTGGTTGATGCCCTCATTTGACAGTCAGGTCCTTTCAGAAATAAAGAGGTTTGCTCTCTTCTTTGTTCATTTAGTCATTTAGCTGTCAAATTATATCATAGTATATTAGCTCTGCTTTTAATCCCCCTAATGTATTCCACGGGTTTCCCTGCTGCTGAGTCGCTGGGACTGGTCACTCTGCCTTCAAGAGTTTCTAACTCATCAATCACAATTTAATTAGTTTGAGTTTCAGTCGACTTCTCCATCCTGCCAAGAAGAGAGAAAAACAGTCAAAGTATGGGCGAGAAGTTGGGAGAAAAATACTGAATATTGGCACAGAATGGAGTCTGCTGGCAGCTGAATTCATATTTCCAACATATGGTTCTTTTCTGAAGGGACTAGGGTTACAAGAAATGATTGGCTGTGAATGCAAGAAGACACAAAGAAAGTAATGAATAAATTCAGAGACACAGTATGGGACTCTGGGGCTTGTGTAAAACCTCTGTGCAACTTTCAAATGTCTCAAACTTCATCTGTGACTCAATATAGAGGACTTAAATGTGGAGTTACAATGTTTTGATATTGGCCCTTTCTGTAATATTTTCTCAAATGAGATCACATCAAGTATTAATTGAAGTCATTTGGCTTAAGTTGAATTTGCTCAGCCAGTTCTAAAGGAAGTTCTTTGCTTTCATGCAGTAGCTCTGGACTGACATGTTTCTCCCTTCTGCTTGCTAGTTTTGATTGACAGGCAGATACTCAACAAGAAAGACGTCGAGTAAAGCAAAGAGAACAACTCAAGTTCAGTTTGAATCCAAGAACACACTTTGAAACCTAGAGATACCTACTGTACTGAATGTGTAATGGGAGCACTCAGAATAAAACTTTGACCTGGTGCTTCTGCAAAAAATATAAAAAAATCAAAAGAAAATTAACCTTAAAGGCTTCTAAAAATATGACTTAGCCTGAATGTTTGGCACTCTTAATGGATGATAGACTAAATACATGATACAAGTGGAGTTCTCAAGTGCAAAAGTGCTGAAAGTGGATTCATTTAAACCACTCTTACTAGAGAGACATTTCATTTAGGCCTTTTAAAAATCAAAAACAGAGTACTGTTTAATTAATATGATTTTATTAAATGACTTGCATGGCGACCAGAATGTAATCAAATGCAACCACAGCGCTTATAGCCCGAGCTGATTTGCATTACCTGTCCTTTATTGTGCCTTTTTAAAGTAGGAAGAAAATAAAGAAAATATGCACAAGCATGAAAAAACCCACAAATTAGAATAATAAATAGATACATAAAGAGCATAGAACTCAAATGAATACCTACTGAACAAGAAATAATGAACTATTGTCATTTAATTAAAGGCTGTTAAGTTTCTGCTACAATAGATGGAGCTATACAGATTACAAAGAAGAGTCTGTAGAAAAGGGAGGGGGGTCTTTCTTTATATCAGTGCTACATGTAATTGGATGTATTCACAGTGTAAACAAAAGGCTGGATGAGGACATCCTGGTGAGCAGAAAACAGAATGAAGCCGTTTCATTACCTGCATTAAGACCTCACTGGATGTTCTCTGGTTATAAACGTCATCACCTGCCCACCTGGGATGACTTTCCCTGAATTGATCTTGCTGCGTTCACACATCAGCTTCAGCTGTCAAATTTGCAGGGTTAGGGGTTAGCCCTAACCCTTACCCAAGAACCATCACAAGAACCATCACAAGAACCATCACAGGAACCATCACAAGAACCATCATAACAACCAACACAAGAACCATCACAAGAACCATCACAAGAACCATCACAGGAACCATCACAAGAACCATCACAGGAACCATCACAAGAACCATCACAAGAACCATCACAAGAACCAACACAAGAACCAACACAAGAACCATCACAAGAACCATCATAACAACCAACACAAGAACCATCACAAGAACCATCACAAGAACCATCATAGGAACCATCACAAGAACCATCACAAGAACCCAGGAAACACAAGAACCATCACAAGAACCATCACAAGAACCATCATAGGAACCATCACAAGAACCATCACAAGAACCATCACGAGAACCATCATGAGAACCAACACAAGAATCATCATAAGAACCAACACAAGAACCATCATAAGAATCATCATAAGAACCATCACAAGAACCATCATAAGAACCATCATAAGAACCATCACAAGAACCATCACAAGAACCATCATAAGAACCATCATAACAACAACACAAGAACCAACACGAGAACCATCATAAGAACCAACACGAGAACCATCATAAGAACCAACACAAGAACCATCACAAGAACCATCACAAGAACCATCATAGGAACCATCACAAGAACCATCACAAGAACCATCACAAGAACCAACACAAGAACCATCATAAGAATCATCACAAGAACCATCACAAGAACCATCACAAGAACCATCACAAGAACCATCACAAGAACCATCATAAGAACCATCATAACAACCAACACAAGAACCAACACGAGAACCATCATAAGAACCCAGGAAACACAAGAACCATCACAAGAACCATCACAAGAACCATCACAAGAACCATCACAAGAACCAACACGAGAACCAACACAAGAATCATCATAAGAACCAACACAAGAACCAACACAAGAACCATCACAAGAACCAACACAAGAACCATCATAAGAATCATCACAAGAACCATCACAAGAACCATCACAAGAACCATCACAAGAACCATCACAAGAACCATCACAAGAACCATCACAAGAACCATCATAAGAACCATCATAACAACCAACACAAGAACCAACACGAGAACCATCATAAGAACCATCACAAGAACCATCACAAGAACCATCACAAGAACCATCATAAGAACCATCATAAGAACCATCATAAGAACCCAGGAAACACAAGAACCATCACAAGAACCATCACAAGAACCATCATAAGAACTCAGGAAACACAAGAACCATCACAAGAACCATCACAAGAACCATCATAAGAACCATCACAAGAACCATCATAAGAACTATCACAAGAACCATCACAAGAACCATCACAAGAACCATCACAAGAACCATCATAAGAACCATCACAAGAACCATCACAAGAACCATCATAAGAACCATCATAACAACCAACACAAGAACCAACACGAGAACCATCATAAGAACCATCACAAGAACCATCACAAGAACCATCACAAGAACCCAGGAAACACAAGAACCCAACAACACGAGCTGAGACCAAGAGGAACCAAAGATTTAAAAAGATGTAAGAAACTAAAAGAGATAAAAGTAAATAAAGAGATAACAGCAATAAGAAGGAAAGAGCAGAAAAAGAAATAGAAACAAGTGAATAAAGGATCAAAAATAAAAAACTATAATATTAATAAAAATACAAAGTAAATATAAATATGAAAAATAAATAGACAAAGTAAGATAAAACATTTAAGTTAAAACATAAGGAGTTAAGATAAGAGCATAAATAAAAGGAGAGTAAGAAGTAAAAGAAGATAAAAATAGTAAAACCAGAAAGAGAAGACTTTAAGAAGACGACATCACAGAAAAGAAAGTCTGTAAAAGTACGTTTTAAGAAGGGATTTATATATTATATTAAAAGTGCAATACTTTTCTTTAGGTTTCCAGGATATGCGCTGCTAGACGCGCCCAATTAACCACAAGTTTCCCTTTGTTTTTAAGGTTGTTTATTCCTCTTCTTAACAGACACTTTTAGCATTCTTTTCTTACCTGGGTGGAGGAGAAACAGGCCGGTGCGATAGATTCTTTTTTGTGTAGATTCTGTGTCTGCTTTGCTGCAGTCTAAAAACAATGTGACTGCATACCTGGGAACACAGGTCCCCGACTGGGCACAGCTGATATTCATTAGCAGCCGCTGCAGCTCGTTCAAGTGTGGCGCGGAGTTTTTATTATGCACTGTCCTTTCCTCAACCACTCGGCGTTAATTAATAATTCATTTAAATAATCAATTAACAACTCAAAATTGATAAACAAATGCAAAATATCCAATAAATCACAAAATCAACTATTTGGCTTCAACAAATATATCAGTACTTTTTCCAGCGGGTTTATTGGCTTTTTCATTTTTTTGTCTTAATTTTATCCCACATTATTTGTACTAATGAAAGAACAATAGTCATTGTTAGTAAATAAAAAAGTCCCGCTGAAGTTCACCTTGTGAGACTCCAAAGCCTTTAGCTAATGGGACCGTCCCTTTAAGAACTCCACATCTCTACAGCCCATTATCATGATTAATACCCCTCTGTGCACTTAATTACAGCTATTTGTATATTTCCGCATGTATGTAGTTGTTGATTTACTAATCTGTGATGTGGAAGTCATTGTCAGAGGGCCAATTTGAGGATCCTTTTATAATATATGACGGTATCTATCGGAGCCAGCGGTGTGAGACCGGGTTATGACTAAGGTCACTTCAAATGGAGTTTGCGGGACTGTAGGTGCTTGCGAGTCGGTGTCATCAACATAGATCACGGAGGCCCCGGAATGACCGAGCCGCTCCGTCGCTTTTTAACTGCTGCTACAAAGACAGAGAGGAAGATGGAGGAAGAGGGTGGTGTTTTCCTACATTGTAGACAAAAAAGAAAAAAGGATGGAGAGATAAAGGAAGCTCTGACGGACTGTTTGGCGTTTAAGAGCACCAGTGTTGGACCAGCATGGCCCCCCTTCAGTAACTCCTTGATTTATCTTAAGTGGAGCATGTTAACGGCTGCGTTTAGTGTAGCCAGATAGAATCCCCATCTTCCCCTCCACTCCTACAGCACCTCGTGATCGTTATGTCATTTGTTTATGATCCACGGCTCGCTCATAATGGCCCGTTTGGCGTAATGCTATCCATCAGTCTTCCCAGTGGCCTACTCTCACACGGACACCTTTCCCCCTCCTCTGTGATGCATTAACACCAAAATGTGTTAAACCAACGATTGACTTTGAAATAGTGATATGAGGACGTAGGTGTGTTTGCAGAAAGGCAGAGTGAGGAGGACCATAATGCGCTCTACGCCTATTTGGCAAGTGCACGCCTCCCGCTTTATGTTTTTTGCAGGATCGTAACGCGATTGTGAGGGGGGGGGGGGGGGGGGGTGCATTCAGAGAGAGCATTTGGTAATCGACTCAGCCAGCTGAAAGTGTCTCCGACTCCATTTCACATTCAGCAGATGTAGCAGCAGTACAGCAGGCTAGTTGAGGTTTGTAAATGCTCCTCATTGCAGTGCAAGAATCCCACTTACTGTGTGTTACACGGCCACATGAAAAATTAACTTTAATCCCTCGCACTCTCCCTCTGGCATTTTGTATTTTGGTTGCTTATTTCTTTTTAGCTGGGCTCACTCAAGAAAGTGCAGACTCTTATCCTCTATTTTCAAAAACAGAAGCTGTTAAATTCCTCATCTTATCCGACGGCCGTGGCTTGAAAATGTCAAGGTATCACATAAATCTCCCTCACTGCGGCTTAAATGCTGAACATTGTCCATGGGGAGAAATAACCCCACACCAGCACAATATCTACTGACATTTGGTGTCTATAGCAAAGACATCAGTGTCTGTTTTTCTAATAATGACGCGCCAAATTATTTGAGGCTTTGAGAAAGTTATTGAATGTGGCAGTGGGGGCGTCATATAAGGGATTGACTGTTTCATTTGGCGCGACATGATCTGACTTCTCTCACAGGCCCACTGCCTCTCTGGTTAGTGGAAATGTCACAACGCTCATACGCCCATCTACCGTGCTCAGGTGGCCCGGTGTGGTGGGGCTGAAGGAGGCCGGACATAATAAAGCCGACCTTTACATGCCGATGCAGATGAGGGAGAACGAGACAAACTTAGAAACAGATGCATCTGTATCTGAATATCTGCAGACGCTAGAGCAGGAATTTAATTAAAAGTGTTGAATATAAAGAAATATAAAGCCGCTGTAGGCGCTGAGTAATGAATAGTTTCTCTCTCTGAACTCCTATAATAATGAATTTGCTTTTAAGTGACTCAAAAACTGAGAAATAGCTTCAGAGTAAGGCAATGGTTGACACTGTCTCACTAACAATGTGTATCTAATAACATTTGATGGACGTGTATTGATTCTTAATATGTGTCCAACTAAAAGTGCAATTTTGATTTCAATATTTTGATTCCTCTGTTGTTGAAAAATTAGGCCAATGCAGAAGTGCAAAAGAAATATGCAGTTCCTCGTTTGTCCACATGAGGCAGGTTTCAAAACAAAGTAAGGTCCCATGACAGAATGGCAATTTGTACATCAGAAATAAACATGTTAACAGCCTGGGACAAAGAAAAACAGTTCTCTTCTGAGTAGCTTATTTCTCTATTGGTTAGAACTGTACAAGGTTTGTTATTTTTAACTCACCTGGTTCGATGACATTAAGGTTAAGTCATATACACATTTGCATAATTAGGCGCGTGGCTGTGTTGTAGATGTTTGTCAGGAGGCTCCTTCTCTTCGCCTGTTCCTAGATGGATCAAAAGCGAGGTGGAATCAGCATTTCCCGTCGTATACGGCTTCAAAAAGCCTCTTAAGAATCCAATTTAGTGACATCACTGAGACTACATCCACATTTTGTACAGTCTGAGGTCGCATGCTAGAGTTAGATCTTCAGATTTTGATGCTTTTGAGAAAAGATTTGCTGTTTTGAGGCTTAATCAATACTTGTGGTTGTTCACTGTCTGTTTTTGACTAAATGGTGCAGCTGTTGACTCCTTTGGCTCATGCCAAGGTGTATACATTTACACCCTTACACATCACTACATTGCAAAAATCCTTTAACCTAGCACAGGCTTTGTGTTCTGCAGGGAGACATGTCAGGGGTCCTGGTGGTGAAGCTGTCTCTCTGGCTGAGCAGTAAGCAGATTGAAAGCCAGCATGCATTGTCATTCTAACTGCTGCACACTATATCATGACACCCTGTGGGCTTCATCACACACACACACAGAGCAAAATGACAACTCCACATAAGAGTTAACATCTGGATATGTGATGTGGGGAAAGGGAAACAGTTGTCAAGTTGTCACAAATGAGGATGTCATAGCAGGTCCTGTGACTCGAGGAAGAAGCAATCTGCTGTCGCTAAAGTAAAACATCCTGCTGCAGAAACGCTTCTCTGACAGACGCTGTAAGGTCACTTTTTATTTCTCATGTCTATTCCTAATTTTCACAGGGAGGCAACTCATTTAAGAAAGGATGAAAGGCCAATTCTGGGTTTCTTTAAAAGAGCTACTTGACATTTACTTTGTGTAACACGTAGCCACAATGGATCTTATTTAAGTCAGAGAAAATACAGCAGCCCAACTTTAACTGCCTATTTTCAAAAGTAATTTTCAACTGCAGGTTTCACCGGGAAGAAAAGGAAAGTCAAATTGCATTTATTTTAAATCAACTTTATGAGGAAACGTTGCATAGTGATCACACAGCAGCAGAATAGCCTGTAACAATATTCACCTCCCTATATCAGCTTTAGTAATAGAGTTTCAGCTTGTTGTTCTGTTAAGGCTGCAGAACATTTCTTAGCCTTCATTACACTTTAAAAAATAAATAATGTCTTGAGTATTGTGCAATTGAGTGTACAGTTTTCCTTTAAGGTATACAAACATTAACTTCATTTGAAAGTGAAGGTAAAAACATATTCAGACATAAATTACATTTCACCCCCAAACATTTTCAACTAAAAAAAACATATTGTAAAGAAAAGTGGTTTGCCAAAGGAGTTTCCCCAGATCTCAAGAGGAGTTAAGTGGAATAGCGATGATTGCTGATTACCTGGCTTACTGGGCAGCTTTCCACGGTCAGAAACTTGGCAGGGAAAACCCCTCTCATATAGCTCTGAGTAGCTTTTCATATGCAGTTATTAAATCTCTCATTGTAAATTACTTTTAGACAAACTCAACACTAGCTCTTGTTTTTTTTGTTTTTTTTAAAACAAAGGACTGGCAAAACTCCAGCCATCCCTGGCCCTGTGTGCAGCTGGTATTCAAACACTTCCTGAATGATTTTATTACACGCTCACAGGTTAAAGCAAAGGTGTAACAACACTTTTGACACTTGGAGGGTGAACTCAAACCTGTAGTATTTTCCAGACCACTTAAAACCCTCTTTGTTCGACCTGTCTGACTCTGAATATGACACACTTATTTAAGAATCTGCACAAACCTTTTCTTCAAATCTTAAACCCTTAAGCTGGAATAATTCACTGAAGGAAAAGATTGCAGAAGAATTGATAGAAAAACAGCAGAAGACTCTGGTACCGATTGACTAGGCCCCACTTTGGATGTTAATGTGTCCGGGGCCACCTTAGGCGACCTACTCTCTGCATGCAAGGCGACACTGACTCGAGGTGGGGATCTGTAATGAGGCCGGCTTCAAAAGACTTACCCCAGCGGAGGTGAAAGACTACCTGGCGGCGATTGCTTGAACACAACCTTCCTGATGGCGGAGCTTTCCGGCCACATTCAAGAAGACATAACTGCACATAACTGAGCCTGATTTTCTCCGATGCCACGTCTTTTAAAACCAATTTTCTTTCTCTCCACATTCCTAAAAATATGCAACAACTTGTTCTGATTCAGTCTGGGATGCTTTCTTTGTATATTTCTATGCACAGATGATTGCATAGTGAAACTAGACGAGGATATAAAAACACCCACCTGTTAGTTTGCTATGTTTACAGAGGCCGTGTTTGACGGCGTTATTCATAAAATGTACTTTTTTAAACCCAGAAAAAGTAAACAAGAAACACAATACAAGATACTTAAGAATGACATGACTCAAAACAAGCTGTCATCCAATGTGGTCATCTCCATTGACTGCTACATCCTGGTCCTTTGTGCAGAGACTGATAAATATCTCGGCATTGGGACAGTAATGAATCCTAAACGATGTATCCTTGGTGTACGCTGTGTGGTCTGATCTGTCTGGTCAAAAGACGAAATGACTCAGCATCATGTTGGCTTGTTGTGAAATCACCTACATTATCAATTTACTATGATTAGTCATTATCCACTTTTCCTTATGAGAGGTTATCTAATGCATTGTAAGGAGCCTTTTTAGTAAAAGAGTGGCTCCACCTTCATAATGTATTTTGCTGGAGAGCGGCCTCATTAACTTCTTATTATTTCTGTTGTTGTTGTTGTCTACAGATGTTGATTTATGTATTCATACTGGATGAGAAAGGAGTGGATGTCATTAGACTCACATATTCTGATCTCCTGATATGATCAAATCTTCTTACAATAACAACCACAGCAGTAAAACATCATGTTGTCTCACTTTCTTTATCTTTCTTTCGGCCGTGTTGCACCGCCGTGTTGCAAAAACGACCTCCTGGTCCCCTTGTTCAAACATGACCTCTGAAGCAACACAAGTTTTTACTGCTCATCACATCAGAGCTGTAATCTGTTTGGTCTCCAGACGTCCCCTCGCTGAAGTCAGGCCCGGTGACAGGCAGGTGCTGCTGCGTGATTTAGGCGGGCCGGCGAGCGCTCAGCAGAGGCCCGGGCAGCTTTAGCATGTGTTCATTAGCGAGTGCTGGGGAAGCTTATCATTCTGAATGGCCTCATTAGTGATAGGGATTAATATGCGGCAGGTTCATTAGAGAGACAGGCGGAGGAGTGTGTTGCCAGAATTGCAACAAGGCTGCTTGTCCGGACTGGCCCTCGCCTCGTGTTGTTTTTTTTTTTTTCTCCAGTTATTAACAACAAAGCGTCTGTAGCGTTTTGATGGTTTTATAGTGGCAGATGACACAGTGTGTATTAAGGTTGAAGATGAATAAACACTTGTTGGCGCTGAAGGGAAAAACAACATTGCTATCATTAATGCTGCTGCACAGTGTGACAAATTGTCCTGGCCCATTATTTCTGCTCGGTTCTGTTGTGTTTATAATGTAAAAGCTGCCCAAACAGTGGAGGATAATTGTGATAAATGGCAAACACTAAACAGGGAATAAACCAGAACTCAGGATGTGCTGTAAACTGCTAAGAAGCATATTAAAGGTATTTCACTACCATCATTTATGCAACAAAAAAAAGGATATAACAATCAGAAATGAGGTCTTATTTTCATATTGACTCAATACTTTGGGGTACAAATCATATTTTAAGTTCCTTGCATCAGTCGTCATGTCTTTGTGTGAGGCTGAATTTTACTCCACAGAAAATGTGCTACATCCTGGGATGTTCTTGCTGCAAGTATGATGTCGCAGAGAAAAACATTTGAGGAAAATCTCCCCTTTCGAGTTCAAAACCTCAACGCACCCAGAGGAAATACCATGTATAGCACGGCATCCATATTCTGATTGTTAGATTGAGATATCCGTGCAGAACACTCCCTCCCTCTTTGCATATGAATGACTCGGAGCTGCTGGTGGGCCACCGCTCGCTCGTCCTGTGCCAATAGCATGCTGAGAAGGGGACTTGGGCTCCACGCTGCTGTGCGGCACATTAAATATTAATGTTGGCGCTATCGTGTGTTCTTTTATTTATTAAATATTTCACCAGCCGAAGATTCAATGCCCGGTTCGAGTTAAAAAGTTCAGTGGAGCATGTTGTTTCTTCATACAGGGCTTTAAAATGCCCATGGGTCAGAAAAAACCCCCCTCTGCAGATACGCTTTGTTCCCTCTGTCTTCACTGTAAACCCACAAGAAGCTGCCTTTGTACCAGAGCGCTCATCCACTGTGTTCACTTATCCTTTGCTTTCTACTGTGTTTGACTCTTTTATTCTCTTATTCACTTTAGTTCAGAATGAAACCCACAACATGGCCTTCCTTTAACTCCATTGAGAAATCCTATTACATACAGTGGGGCTTAATCGCTCTGCACTTTCTATGCATTTCTCTCTCGATGCATGTGTGCGCTTTAAGAAGAAAGACACACCACAGCATTCAACAAAAGCAAAAAACATCCCTTTATATCAAATTTATAAATGTGTTTAAGGTTTCTATCACACTATAACAAAGAAACATTTGTTTACAAGTGTGCAGATATGAAACCACTCGGTCAACAAAAACAAAACAAAAAAACAAAAAACAAAAACAAAAAACAAAACAAAAAAGGATGATATTATATACCATCCTAGAATGAAAAGAAGCTGAGAGTAAAGGGAAACAAACAACAACAAAAAGCGTGTGTGTGTGTGTGTGTGATTAACACTATCACACATGTTAAGACTGTAGTGTTATGATGTAAAGTAGAGATGATGAAATGCTGTAAAGCACTGAGTAGAATAGTCTCATAATCAGTGTCTCCTCGACACTGTTTGCTGAGATCAGCACGTCTGATCGTGCTGCAGGCCGAGCTTCTGCTTACGCCTACGGCTCTCGTCTGACTTTTTTTTTTGTTAACATCTTTGGAGTCGACTGTGAGTTCACTATCTCCGTCTCTTCTGTGCATCTTGATTCCCCTAAACTATAACATTCACTGGCTGCTCAAACAACGTTTAGAATAGGACAATGGGATGTAGTTCACATGGAATCAAAAACCTGCAGAGATTTTATTATTCCTGGTTTTTAATTTAGTCCTACATTTATTCTCAATATCTCGTTAAATTAGGATCTTGTTTCAAGTTTCTTCATCACCCACCCTCTTCTTAAAGGTGGTGCACATTGTCATTCCTGCAGAGGCTGAGTCATAGATGTATGCCTGCTAATTGTTATGAGTACTTTCTTTTCCTATTTTAAGGACAGGGATAAGCCCCCTCCTGTCTGCATCTTGTAGTTATTCAGTAACTGTTTGATTATTTAAAGTGCTCAAAGGGATATTTTCTGCTTCCCTAAAAACAGCTTGTTTTACCCCTCTAGTGCGTTCTCAATGTACCTGCTCTTTACCAAGGAAGCATTTCTGCATTTTGTTCCCTACATGGAGTTTTATTTTAACAGGTTTATAAAGCTATTTTCCTGTTTACTGAATGTTGTTTATTTCATCTTTATATGTAATTTTAAGTGTTAACAGATAAATTGTTCTCCCACTTGTAGACTTGATGATGCTTGTGGTAATTTAACTAAATTAGTTGCTTAAGGACTGCAGGAACATCAGCAAAAAGCTGATTCTTAAGGGCCCACTAATCTGTTCTAATCAAAATACTTACTCATATTTGTTCGCTTTGTTGCACTCTCGGAAAGTGCAGAAAACATTCACAGCCGCCCACCTTTCCCAAAGCATTAGTATGCAACATCTGCTGCGTGGCATCATTGTTTCTCCCCTCAAAAAGACTGCAGCAGAGCATCAAAAAGCAACTCAAACACAGCTGTACTTGACAGCCAAAGAGGGAGTAGAAAGAGGTTGGAGAAGCACGGCTCGGCTTGTCTGATACCTGTCTCTTCCCCGGGCTTACAGTAAATTCAGCTGCCAGAGGTTACACACCTGCCGAGGAGGAAGACAAAGCAGCTAGAGAGAGAGAAGTTGATTTACATATGAGCCTCATCCAATTCAGCAGGCGCACAATACATCATGGAGGAGGACGCTTTTTGGAACAGTGTGCTTACATTTCCCCGGCCCTGCGTCGCCCCCTTTTTGCTCCGTCTATTATCTCCGCCTGGTCGGGTTCTTCCCCCCGATGCTCTCTTTTTGGTCACTACAAGTCATGTTGGACGGAAAATGATGTTTAAAATGTGACACAGCCTTCTGGATAATCCTGTGTGATTTATATTTAATGTGCTCTGAGCATCTTTGAGGGACGGGGGGAGCTGTGTTTTTGATGCATAATTCGAGGCTGTCACCGTTTGAGATTTAAAGCCGGAATGGCCACTCAAGAAAGAAATATCTTGGCTGATTAGCGATGACCTTTGCTTCTTAAAGATGAAAAAAAGGCATTTTGAAGAAGCAGATCCAGGCCACTAAAGATCTTCCAAGACCTTTATTCTTCTTGTGATGGGGTCATTTTGGTCACGGCCTGTTTTCTGATAAAGTTTGAGCAGCAAACAATCCAAAGCTCAAATGTGACCGTCTGCTGTTTCCAAGCCCTAAATCTGCGGCTTACTTACACCGCCAGCATCTGTCATGATCGTCCACATTATGCCTCAACACAGCCATGATTCCTGCTGTTATTGTTTCAACACTTTTGGGTAGCAGCATCCACGCGGAAAAAATGTGCCCAACATGAATTAAATATAACAAAAAATAACGAGCAGGCGGCTGTTCCAACTGCTTTATTTTTTATTTTCCCAACATTTAATGGGGGGATATTGCAGATAAACCTGCCTCTAGATTAAATTCCCACCCTTATTTAAATGGATGTGCTGTATTTATATGGGTATAAACAGCATGATGGTGAATGTTATAAGTTGGCAAATGAGCGGGTGATGAAAGCGCAGCGCCGCCGTGCTTCTCCGGCGTGTTTTGCTCGGCAGACATAATAGCACCACCGAAACTTTGACCTGAATAACAACAACCGTGCATTCCTGCCATTGTAACTTCAGCATAATGGATTTTCCCCTCATAACTGTTTTAATGGACTCATTTGCATGCAGAAATGAGTAAATACACTATACGTGCTATCTAAAAATAGCAGTAAATGATGAATTTTATTGGCGGTATAAAATGTAATTGTGAAGAAGACGAGTGAAGCTGACACCTGTGTCAGTTTTATTTTTCCCTCCAGCCAACATGGAGCTCGGCGTGTCTGAGTCACAGGGCTGACAGATAACTTCTTTTTTTTTTATATTAATATATTTTCCCATCACAACGTTATACTTTCTGAGACATTTCACTGGCTTCGGCCCAGCTGCTCAGGAAGCCGTGGCTTGATGAAGTCTGTTACGAGGCACCGGCCGGGGGTTTTGTGAGATTTGCAAGAGCTTTGAGAGCTGAGCTTCACTGCAGCCGGGGAGGACTTTTCCTTCTTTGGTGTTACTTCCTTTAAATTACAACCTTCTGCTTTTCTTGCCCCAGCATATTCATCATGAAGGAAATTAAAGATATATTAATGTTGTGGCATTTGGTGTGATAAATGGCGCTCTAAATCTGCAAACATGTGGTCTTAATTAAGGTTTTATTTCAAGTTCTGCTGACTCTGGTATAAGAGAATCTCAAAATAAGGCCATGTAGCTTACTTATGCCTAAACATTGATCTTCCAATCACAGACAACTTAGCATCAAGATTTCTGCACAAGAGGTTTGCCTCTTTTCTTTTCAACGGCATAAATATAAGATCTAGTTGCTAACACTGATTTATGAGTTAAATGAACATTTTAATTAGATATCATGCACTGCTTGAGTAAGTTAAGAGTAAGCGAGTGTGTTTTCATTCTGAGCATGTTAGCATTTATCTCAAAGCACCACCATGGTGACTCACACATACTCAACACAGCTTTATATTACTTAACTCTGACACTTCAGGATTACAATTCAGTTTTCTTATTTGCAATCGTATCTATTTGAACTGAGAACTCAAGGGCATCGTTAACATTCAGCAATCAAAAGCAACCACCACAGTGATGTAACAAGAGGATGAAGTGTTTCTGAGTGTGTCAGCTTCACCTGGTCAGGCTCTCATGTGCATTTGTTATTTGGTTGCCACACAATATCTTTTTGTTGTTTTTGCTTCCTTAGAGCCATTGTTAAAACCTCTGAGTCATTTTGTGTCGTATGGTGTTGTATTTTATCGTATCATATCATGTAAGTATTGTCAAGTTTTCTTAGTTCCTGGTGTTTCAGTTGAAGCATTAGTGTACATTAGGTAGCTACAACCTCCACTGTCCTGTTCCCTGTTGTTGGATAAAATTCAGAAGCTGCTAAAGTTCACGTCTGATTGTATATTTGAGAACCGGTGATTGAAGTTTTAATTTTAAAGTACATCTGCCACCATTATCACAATAACTGCCGCTATGCCTTGTGGGAAAAGAAACCCGCACAGCAACAGTAAGTAAAGGAAGTGAGGATAAGGGAAGGGTCAATCGAGGACCCAGAGAGACTCATTATTGCATAGCAAGCTATAAAAGGAAATATTTTGTATGGAAGTTTAGTGACCCTTCGCTCTGAAAAACATGTGCGACACAAAAAGGAAATCAGAGTTTCCTTCTTTAAAGCAACCCTTTGTAGAGCCTGGGTTTGTATCCGGCAGCAGCACTTTAAATTTGAGTCACCGCTGATGAAAAATGCACAAAGTCAAGTGCTTAAGCCCTGTTGGAGGAAGGCTCTGTTTGCTTATCTTCGTCTACACGTTTGTTACAGCAAACACAACATGAATTATAGAAACAAACACTTTGCATGTTTAACTTTGCAGAGGGGGAAATAGATTTCCAGCTGTTCAAGTGAAGTCAGAAAGATCACTGCCAAACAAAGCCATTAAAAAACACCACACTCCTGACAAACACAAACAACCTCTGCTGCTTGTCTTTTACTGGGCCAGTCTAATTTATTTCAAGAACAGAGAAGATAAAGAACAAATCTGTCCCTTTGGTATGACAAAAGAGGTCAGTGGCACAGATACGCAGTTCATTACTTGCAGGCAGATGGAAGTTTGGAGGGATGATGAAGGGACAGAAGCACTATGAGTCAACAACTTTTACTAGCACAAGTTCAACCACGGGACAGAGTGCCAGTATGAGCCCAGTCAAACACCAATAGTTTGAAACTTCTGTCACAACTTTTAGAAATAAAGTATAGAAAGTCAGTGCTTTAAGGGTGTGTTCTTATGTAAAGGAAAATAAACTGCACACTCACAACATGACCTCTAAAACCAACATTTATTTTGTCCAACATCTTCATTTTGATACAACATTTTTGCCTGTTGTTATCTTTTATTTTGTTGTTGTAATCCCAACACTCTGTAGGAAAAAGCATTAGCATTTGATGTCATCACAAATGCAGAAAGATTAAATATGCACCACGTATCACACCTCAGATCTCCTCTGGAGAGTTAAGCTGTTATCCAGTCTGTTTGGCAATTAAAAGCCATTAGATCACAATGGAAAAGCAATTTTCAAGTGTTTGTACCTATTCCATATGTAAATCATGATGCAAGGGCATTTCATTTACACTAGTGTCCCCTCAAGGCTGCTGGTTAATTTGCACCCAGTCTTCTTTGTATGTACCATGCCGTGTTGTGAGGTTTAACACAATGGCCACAAACAGAAGGAGAAAGTTAATTGGTGCAAAGAGCAATGTAGGAGAGTGTTTCACATGAGGATAAAAGTGGCTTGGCCTGGCTGCTCTTTAACAAGGCTGCAGCAGAAAACAGTCTGTTTGTTTAACCACAAAAGAGCATTTAAAAATCTTATTGGCTTATATAATATATATTGCAGAATAACATTTTTTTTGTTAACAATGAGTTATTAGTGAAAAAACGTATTCTGACATAATAGGAACAAAGACCAAAAGCAGAACAGTATAAACTTTATATGACCCATTCAATTCCAATGATCACAAACTTAGTTAAACAATATTGTTTTTCTTTTTCTCTCAATTGTATTTCATAATAAATAACTGAAATAAATCTACTAAAACTTCAGCAGTTTCAGCAATTTAAAAAGCTTAAATGCTCCAGACTGGGTTTGTTCCCTGTCAGTGTCTATGTCATTCCAATAAACACATATAGCCTCAGTAAACAGATGGAAGTGGTGTTAGATGCTAAGGCTAGCATTATCAGCCTCTGTTGAAAGCTATTCCCTATAGCTTACCTGTTAACAGGCATGTCATCGTCTGAAATTAGAAACAAAGAGCGTTGTATCGTCAACATATCGAATGATACCACTTAACATTTATGAAGAAATGTGGTTTAATACGACACAATGCGTGTCAGGCATTACGATGCATTACCATTTCTATTAACCACACAACTTTGCATGTGTGAAAGTTGTAAATGAGTAGAAGTCATAGAGTTTTAGGACGTTAAAAAGCCAAGGTTAAGGTATGTTAAGATACATGCACAACCCCGTAAGGTTTTGAAAATGATCATGGATTAAGTTAGTCTTCTATATCCATAAAGTTATTTACCAGGTGATAACTAAGTAACCAGAGGATTGAATCACCATGGTAACCAAATGCTAAATGAAGGGATCGTTTTTGATCTTTGTTCAAATAAGAATGCTAAATATTAACCTGGAAGCTCTCAAATAAGGAAACCTGATTCTTTCGCTCCCATTGTTCTGTAAACGTTGTTTTGTATTGATGTAGCTACTCTCTGACTCTTGTAAAGATTTTCTGATATTTAGAAGTTAATCTTCCCACCCATATTGATGAGGGAATTCAAGCTGAACCATTTATTTATCTCAAGGTCATGGGGCAAGACAAAAACAAATAATTGATTGACAGACAGAAGAAAGAGCGTGTGCAGTGAGAACTCCCAGAGCTGATCTCGACTGTCAAGTTTGTCGGAAGTTGAGGATTCATATCTTTGCATGTTGACCTCCCTGTCATTTCCTGTTTGCTTACTACAACCCTTTTCTCCATTGCAGAGGCAATGATGTACTGTTCCTCCTGTTGCTCAATCAGTCATCTTTCTTAATGAACGTGAGCACCCACCATGCCTTCAACTAAATCTCACATGGCTCTCGCTAACAGAGGTCACCCTCTCCTACACGACATAAAACACTCAGAAGCTGGATGCTGAAAATAATGGGTTTGACAGAAAGAATTATGGACGATACTATCACTTTCATACAAGCAAGGAGAAACACTCATTGGCTACATTATAGACTAGAATCATGGTGGCCTGGAGTCAAGTTTGTCCTCTTATTATTTAATATTTATTTGCTGAAGTTTATACAAAAAAAACAACCAATCCAAGCAAAATATGTGGCTCAGACAAATACTTTTTTTGTGTTGTTTATTGAAGGATTTTCCCATATTTTCTTTCACACAACACACTTTGGAAGGATTATAAAAAAAACTATTATGCTGATACATGATACTAATAAGTGGTTTCATTCTAATATAAAATCAAAAAGGTTGTTTTTAAACCTATCTCAGGCTAATAGAGGTAATTTAGCATGTAAGTAGGCAGAGGCCCTATAAAAGCAAACAGGAAACACTGCTTTTCGCCCAAAGTGTCAACTGGCACTGCTTGAGATTTCCCAGCCAAGTACAGAGTTTCTTCAGCCTTACTGGATGTTTTATAAGACTCTCAATCCTCGCTGCTTTTTAATAATAGTAATGTGTCACTGAAGGGCACATCTATGATATTAATGACATGAAAGGCAAGACTTCCCTTTGTGCGAGTAATTCTCCCCCTTACTCACCATAAAAAAGCACTTTAATCTCATTCATAGGTGATGTGCCTTATGGCCTCTTCAGATCAGACATACTGACACCCAATTTCTGTTAACTGTGTCATCTTGGGCTGTCAGAAGCTGGCCGCCAGTGTGTGTGAGGAGATTTGTTACCTCACCCCAATCAGTTATTATAATTAATAACTAATAGAAATGCTCTAAAATTACACAAAAAATATGTTTTAAGAAGAGGATAATCTGTTAAATAGCCAATAAATAAATTAAAACAAAACGGTCGTTTCTTGATATCAAAAGAAATGGCACATCCTCAGATATGACAGTTCACATTTTTTAGGTTTTATCTGTTGCCAAAAAAGTTGAAGGTTAAAACTGTAAATTCACAACTGTTGGTGAATAAATCCCACACACCATGTTAAAAATTAGATTAACGGTGCTATTTTTGGTTAAGGTTTTTGTCCATTAACTACAGATTGCTCTACAGACCATTTCCCAAAGTATTCTGCTAGACACTTAACATTGGTCCAACACCAATAATCAAAGTGTTACTTACCTTTAGAGACCTTGAAACGAGAAACAAAGCTCTGTCAAAGTGTACTTAGGTTCCTTTGTTTGTGTCCATTGACATCTTCCAGCTGTTTCAGGGCCAATTATGTTTCCTCTTCCCTTGTGGGATTGTTGTTAGAGTCTGTCTGAATACATTGGTTTGAGGCTTTTGTCAAATATTTTGTATTTAACCCAATCCACTTCCTTTTTTTTTTTTTTCAAAGTTTCTCCTGCATATTTTGATGTCGGAGTGTTTGGCATATTCAAGATGTTGACAAAGATCTGGACTTCAGTGGTTCGATGATTTGTTACTCTATGTCTTTCTAAACTGTTGTGCCATTTCCCCAGTTGATCGTTTTGGAACATTCCCTTTGAGATCCAGATGTGCCTTTTCAGAAACAAACACGGATATAGCCTTCAGATTTTGGGCTTGAATGTTTGCTTCTGAATCCTTTCAAGATGGATGAAGGTTTTAAAATGTTCCAGCTCTTTCTTCCAGTTGGATGGAGTGGTATCTGGTGTTGCTGGCACCTTGGCCTTGGCTATGTTTTTGTTGATAGCAAGGCTTGTCTTGTCTTGGCTGATGCTGTGCTTCAGCTTTTGCTTCAGGTTTATCTGTATTTGCTTTTTATGGGCTGCTGACATTCAACAATGGATGTACGTAATTGCATTTCCCAGACATCCAACGCTTACTATAATTAATCTTCCAGCTACTTTATGTCTTGTGCTTTCTTCCCACACAATTTCTACCGTGATCACCTAGAAGCAACAATATGTGGGTCAACCACTGTCAGCCTTCACCCAACCAACAGATTGAGTTTGCCAATGTAAATGTGGAAGTTTTGCCAATGTCAAAACACTGCTTTGAAATACGTTTAGACAGCTCGGAGAAAAACCTCCTCAGGCCAATCAGCTTGCTGCAGTACTGTATGATTATAAGTCAACCAAGTTGCATCCAGAAGTTTTTGCATTGTAATCAAATTAAACACATAATTTGACTTGAAACACTTTAAATTGGTGGAAGAAATGTCAGTGAGGAACTCAGCTCAGTTAGTAAGAACTCAGCAGCAAAGTGTCTCAGGTGCATTCACCATCCGCATGCTGCTTAAAATCCCAACCTGAGGATTTAATAGAGATGAATTAAAGTGACGTTAATTTTTCTGGAGCACAGGCTTGTGGATTTTGCCCGCACTGATAACAGCACAGACTTTAAAAGAAAAGCCTGTTACATTTTCTACAAAATAGACAGATTTCTAGGGCAAAGAAGTGAAAGTAAATCCTCTATAAGCTCACTGTGTTTATGCTGTGGTTTTAATGCCACAGCAGTAATAGTGGCTTGTTCCCTTTCACAAACATGTACAACCTGGGTTCATCTATATATAGACACCGTTTACAGGGTCCTTTAGATTTTCACTTTGAGCCGGAACCAATAGCCACTCTTAGTTTAGGGTTGCATCGTCATTGCTTAACAACTTTATTTTCTTACTTCTGTGTTGTTCTAAATAAAGCATGTGTTTCCACCCCATATGAACACTTTTACACTAGCTATTTAAGGTGGTAAACAGTGACAATTTTCATTGTAAATCACACAATTCCCTTGTTTGCAGCATTGGCAGGTCACACGGGCAAAACTAAACATGCAAGCATGCCTTTTCTCTGCCTCCACATTTTATGAAAATAAAAAGAAATGGGTTAGGGGAAAGGATGACGGACTCCACAGGCAGAAAAATATCACCAATCTTGTTCTTTCATCTTTTTTTTAAGACTAGGCATAAGGGTCTGATCCTAAAAAACACAATCGCTGGCATTAGCCCCAAAGCACTTCATCCGACTCACAGCGGGCCTTCCAAACAATCCTCTGCTACTCAATCGTTCTGACTTTCTTGCAGTTCCTCCATCAGATTTGATCAGGAGTGGATGAGCTCCTAACACACTCGCTTGACTGCCATTGGCATCAGAATCATCTTTTTGAGTTTTGTTGCTGCAATGTTTTTTTCGATATTGAACAATTTGTAAGGTGTGGCTGCTACCCTAAATTTGTTTCTAGACTGCAAGAGGAGCAGCCCTCTTTAAATAACGTCAAGGTAGATAACAAATGCAAAGTAATGTAGGTCTTTTCTTTACATGTTATTTCAAAAAACGTTGTAATAGATGAAAAGGCCAGCTCGTTGGATAATAAAATACTACGTCCTTTATTTCCGTGGATACTGATGGACACCTTGACTCCATTAAACCAGCAGTATTTACACACCTGCCTTATTGTGATCAAAATTTAGGGTCTGAAGTAGAGGAAGGACACTCAGAAGGGTTTGTCTGTTTTTTGATTTACTGGCACTATTGTCACAAGAGTCTGCTCTCCTTTGGGGGATAAGAACATCAATCTCTCTCTGCCTCTTTCACACTTCCTGTCTGCCTTTCTCTCTCTCCTTCTTTTCTCCCCGTCTCAATCGATGCATGCTCGTTTTTTTTCAGTCCATCCTTCTCTCTGGCAGCTCCAACCACAACAGCACCTGTAAAACCTACGAGCTAATGAAGCTTATTTTATGGGCCTTACACGGCTGTACTTATCTTAGTATAAAATCTAATGTAAGTGATTAAATTCCCCACTCCTGTACTTCCATAGTGGTCACAGAAAGGTTGTAAGAACATGAATGAGATTAGTCACAGAATAAATTAGATGCTTTTATATATATATTTTTTTCTTTTAGCTTGCAGAGATAGCAGAAATAACCTAAAGAAATTATATTCAAATTATGTCCCTGGCCTTTTGCAGCAATTACAGTAATTACAGGCTCTGTGTACTGTAGTTGTGTATTGCAGGGACAAATGTCACTGAGATCTCTCACTGAGATAAATGCTACCAGCATGCCTGCTCAAGAAAACTAATTAACTCAGCTACACTACCTATGGCGTATCATGGTAGATTTCTATATGTCAGATAGAGACCGGAGCAAATTAACGCCAGGTCTGAGTATGTTGGCATTATTGCATCCATGAATATATATATAAAAGAGAAAAAACAGGCAGTAAGGTTAGATTAGATCATCTGCAATACATAGAAAAAATGAAAGCAGGCGTTAGTGCACAAAGCTGCTTGAGATACAGTTTTAATAGAAAACATTCAACTTTCAAACAGATATATTTATCACTCCGCAAAGAATGATACCCTATCACTTTGTGTGTCTATCGTTGTTTGTGTGTCAGCATATCTTAGAGGAAGGTTTAAAACATGAACATGTCCATGCATTTCATTGAACAGATACATGGCATTAGTGCAATAAAGAATTTATTACATGACATATTTTATATGGTGTTTATACCTTCAGAAAGCATACGACTTGTTTGACTAGGCAGTATGTCCACTCTGTATTCTGAAACAAATTTAAACCGTCTAAATCAGTAATTGGTTTCAGCTTAACTGTTGACCAGTTTTTTAGTAGTTGCATTTTTAAGTTATGGTATGCAATCATCAAATAAAGACACTTATTGGACGGCTGTTTTCTCTATCTACAGTAAAACGGCTTTTTACCGTGTTTTTCCAACATGTGTTTCCACCATCTAGTCTGGGACGGGATGTTCCAATTCTGGCTCCACCCCTTTCTAGAGGTGACCGTCCATGGGAAGATACAGAAAAAATGCGGTTGTAGTACGAAAAGCGTCTGGAAACTCAGCCTTAGTTTTGTTGAAGCATGAGCAGGGAGCTTTAATTGCAGGTAACACTGACGGGAGTAAAACATTGTCCATATACATATAATATCTATTTGATAGTGATAGCTAGTTGAACATCAGCAGATGGAAGTAAAATTACAAGTAGCAAAAAACAAAACAAAAGCTACTCTATTACAGTAACATGATGAGATGTAATTTGTCACTTCCCACTCCTGCTGTTGGTGGGTCCACAACTTCCAAAATGATGAAGTGCTCTGCCATTCTGTACACAAATTAATAGTTCCCTGAGGATGAATCCCACGTATTGGTATGATCCTCTGTGTCTTCTTTGATTGAAATGTCTTAATAATAAGTAGATGGATTGTCATGAAATTGATGAACAGTCTCATGGCTCCATTTCGATGAACTGCAATAACAGGATGACTGTGATTCTATCCCCCGACTCTTCATCATCAAGTCACAAATGTTATCAGTCCATTACTTTGCTTCTTGAGTAAATGCCTACAAAACTAATGACATCCCCTCAAGCCTCAGCAGCACTTTATGTTAAGTGTTAATTAGCAAAAATCAACAGAAAGAAGAACTCCTATGTTTGTTGTTTGGCTAAACAGCCAGTTCAATACTTCCTTCAAGACAAATTATAAATATGGGGATAGAAATCCGATCTCTTTGCATTGACTGCTTTCAAACAAGTCTTTATTTGGTGCTCATGTCGTCCATACCGCGACCTTCATGGCTACTCAGATCCAACAAGAAAGACTTCAGCAGATTGTAAACATTAGGTGTTTGATCTGCAGAGTCCCTCTGCACCTTTAAGAAAAAGCTAAAGACCCAGCTCTTTCATGAATACCTACTAACTTAATGATGATGGTCTCCATATTATTGATGATGATGATGGTAATGACGATGGTTTTTGTTTGATAACGACGACTTATAAGATGGTTTCTATACTGATTAGAGCTCTCAAGAACTGCCCTCAATGTTGTGCTTTGCCTCTGGTCACTTCCTGTCAGCACCTGTGTGTCCAATCAGACTCAAAGCTGATCGTTTGCTCTTACTCACATTGTTCCCTTTTTTCTAGATCCTTGCTTGTGTTGTTCTTACTCTCTGATGTACGTCGCTTTGGATAAAAGAGTCTGCTAAGTGAATTGTAGAATTGTAGGTGCTCATTATCATTTTCATTGTAATGATTTTGTCTCAGACGTAATTCAAAAAGTAGCAAATATACAAGCGTTACAGATCAAACGATGAAGTGAGCACTCAAGTCGTGTTGACACAAAAAACACACAATACACGGTAAAGTACACAAAACGTTGGCCTTCTTAGACCTGATGCAAACAGACAAAAAGGTGCCACAAGGTTAAACAAACTGATGTGTGAACATGTTTGCATTCCACCTCGATATGATAATATTTTCTCTTAATATCCGTTATGCCCGTGTCCACAATGCGATATATTGTTTGAATGGCGTCCAATCGCTTATTTGTATCCAGTCAAAAACTCACCTGTGCGTTGTGATTGGGTGGGGGTAAACGTCCTGAGTCGACCTAAACATGAAAATCCAGGCCGAGGACAGTTTCTCTGCAGACACAGTCACCACCACACATGAATGGCGGCCCATCAGTATGAGCTGCATTACGTTTGTTTAAGTCTATATTTTATTTTTTAGCAGTAAGTTACTGACTATCTTTCACCTTAATTGTCCCAAACAGAGTCTCAAATTTAGTGTTTGCTCCTATTTCCTTGCAGAATGTACTCAGACACATGCTGCTTGTTACCTCTAAATTCTAACAAGGGTGAGAATTATGGGGTTAAGGAGAAGAAATGTAAGAAACGGAGGTGAGGCCATTACAGTTTAATGTGAGCTGTCCTCATGAATCAGACCCCGCCCCGCTGTGCAGGGAGTCATGGGAAGGTAGGGGTACTAAGGACTTTTCCCAGAGGGCTTTTGTGAGCATCCTATTAACCCCTCGATGTTTGTGCGGAGACAGATCGGTTCATTTAAGTGCCAATGAAGCAGAAGGATTTTTGGAAAGTTACTCCAACACTCGCATGAATCTCTCTCTTATTCCTGCGCACACACACACACACACACACACACAACGACATTGAGGGTTTTTTGTTGGCAGCCGGACCACTCTAAACAGCTCTAAAATGGGTCGGTATAGACAGAAGAGGCAGATAATTGGACCTTGCCTTGAATTTAAATCTAAATGAAGGATGGCACTATCGGCACTGTTGATTAAGGAGAGTTTGGGGCCTTTTGGTTTTGGAAGGTCTCACAAAGTCCAAAAAAAACATGCAGGTTGAATTAACTTAAGACTTTAAATCGCCTGTTGGTGCAAATGGAGTGAGAGTGTTTACTCTCCAGGGGAGGTAAGTGCTTTGTGATTGCTTCAAAACTACAGAACATTAATGAAAATAACAGAGCATCAAATGCAAGAACTCAGTTTGATACTCACAATAACTGCAGACAGACAAGGCCATGTATTTGTTTTCAAAGAGGAGACATTTTGATGTTTCTTCACTTAAATTGACACCCCACATTCAATTTGATGTACACAAGTAACCAGACAAGTCCCTACTTAAAGTTAGAAGAAACTACATTTACTGGAATATAGCCAATTATGGAAGAACGTCCCTCTGCCTAATGCTTCCTTCTCTTGGTTTCTGCCCAGACACTAACAAGGTGTTCACAGCGCTGAGAAAAACATCTCAGTCAAATACAAATATGACTTACTGGGAGGAATGATGCAGTGTATTAGGGATGAAACCAGCTCTACACTAATTCCATACTGCGTTCAAAATAAAGCAGCTCTAAACCCGGAAAAACCAACCACATTATGTATGTCCATCGCATTTGATCCCAAAAAGTTGTGCTGTCAGCTCGACTAAATCCTAGCCTGTCATCAAAAATGGCAAAACAAGCTCCTGGCATCCTCTGCTCATTGTCGAGGGGATGTCACAGCTCCCACGCCGGCATATTCTCGACATTGAGCAAAAAACTTTACACTCCGAGGGCGAGAGAGTGGTAATGAGAGAGGAGCTGCGAGTTCCCAGCCGTTTCTTACCTTAGCTGTCTGTCAGGGGCCTCGTTATCTCGGCTTTCCACCGCTGGTCGGCCTTGTTATCCTTAAGTCCTGTCTATTGTCTCATTACTTCAACGGAGGAAGAACCAGTGTCATATTAAAAAGACTGGACGGTATCTATTCATAGACACCAGGTCCAAATTTCACCACACCGCCCTGCCTGTAGGGATTATGTTGTACTACACTGAGGGAACAGACTCGGTATTAGTGTCAGAATCCAACAATGCAGGACGTGGGATCTTCCAATCCACTGATCATCAGTGCAGAGAAGTGAGAAATTTCCCCTCTGACACTGGATTAAATGCACTGACAGGATCACAGGCGTAAGGTCAGGTGTAACTCGTCACCTTTTTGATTGAAAATTTCACCTTCTGATTACACCGTGGACAGTCTGGAACATCTTTGCATTGACGGATTAGTCTATACATCATGTTCTTTTAGTCTTTCCTGACAGGAATAAGAGTCACGACGACAGAATTGCCATGTCAATGTTTAGTCCTTTGTCTTTACCCATGGCTTCAGGAAATTCACCCTTACCAAAAAAAAATCAGCCTCTTTAAAGTACATTCCTTTTGTATTTCAGTACTTTTTAGACCCCTACACGAGTCCTTTGTGCCACAGAGTCCCTATAATGAAAGAAACCTCCAGCAGCCTCAGCTAATTAGAACCCTAACCTGCCTGTCAACTGTTCATTTTTCCACTGGTTAGTTTTCTTGCACGTTTCACCCTTTTGTTCTCACTTAAATGCCTGAATAGAAACACCACTGTTCAAGTGGTGTTAAATTAAAAGGCCCAATTGGTGACTGTCTTTGTATGATTTAAAGTGTATCCACATGTTTAATGGAAGAAGTTGAGCTTAAAGAAGAAGCATAAGATGTTGACAAAGCTTTAAAATATTCAGCCTGTTTCTCTTTTTTTTTACTGATGACTGTAATGTACTCTGGAAAACAGAGTTGTTGGATCGTGTTAATTGTGGATCTTTGAAATGGGTTAAAAAAAAAAAAGCTCTGTGTTTTTTTTTTTTGTTGCCAACTGAGGAAATTCTCATAAGCAAGTCTAAAATTCTCCTTTTTTGGTGTAAATAAAACGATAGAAATTTATTTTCTTTTTATTGATTGCCTATTAAAATCTGCGACTCATTTAAAAAGAAAAACAGATTGTGTTTGGGGAATGTTTGGCTGCCTTTTGTTTGGCTGTTTTTTTAGTCCTTAAAGCGCCAGTGAGGATTTTTTAATCTGGTAATGAAACAAACTGAATCTAACCGGTGCAATAGGGTAGGTATCACACAAGACGGGTTAAAGCACGCTTAAAGATTTACATACAACTCTTCTTTAGAATTTTCATCAAACACTACCGGTTTGTGCAGGTTAAAATCAGCAAATATGTGCACACTTTCATGGAAAAATCATAGCTAGCATTATTATTTATCAGTCGTCTTCTTTTGTTTAACCCGATAAAGACGATAAGTGTTGCCTCAAAAAACAGCTGGTTGAAAAATGAAAGCCTGACTTCAATAATAGCCTGGGCCTTGACCAATTAGATCGGTCTCAAATAAAGGCCAAAAGACAAATTAAATTACTGATTGTTTTCCATCGCAGTGTATCCCTGTTAATTGCCAGTTTGCCTCAAGAACCCTAGGAGGCTTTTCAAAAAATTCAATGAATGGATAAAAAAAAATGTGTTTGTACTTACAAAAAAATGAATGAACTTTTACGGGGTGAAGCAAAAAAGACCTTGTAGTCAAACACGACCAATTATACTGCTCAAATCGGCTTTTGTAAGAGATGGGACCTTAAATCTTTTCGCTCTTGTTTCAAATGAAGGCTGGGTAGTTTTGTCACTATTCACAAAATTGATGGAAACCTTGACAGTATTTAATTTAATTCATAACCTTTTTTTTCTTTCAAATCTAATATAAAGCATCCAAACTTTTTTCTGCCACTGCTTTATGGGTGGCTTTATTTGGTGTACTGTCCCTTTAAGAGTCTTTTAAAGACTAGTCCAGCTGTGTTTGCGCTGAGAAGCAGAGAACATGGCGAGCAGTTTAATTTTGGATCACTTCAGCCTTATTGGAATAGCACTCAGACGGACTACACTATTTGATGAATGCATCCCCTCAGTTTTCATAACAAAACGGGATTAATCATAAGAGAAGTATGTTTGAATAGGATCGGTCGCTCTTTGTATTAGTGGCATTCATCGAGGACAAATGAACCATTTAGTTTTCCAGTTTTTCAAAGCCTTCTTGATGTATAAAGGCGCTTTAATTAATTGTTTTTTTCTGGGCTCAGTTCTCTCAGGTTATCACAAACAAACCAGTTGGAGGAGCACAGCGGGGCGGCTTTACTGCATAGAAAACAATAGAGCTGCTCAGGTGTGGCTTCTGCAAAAGGAATAATCACTTCTCTAAAGCAGTTTCCATCATTGTATGCCCATCAAAAAGAATCACACGTAGGAATCTTTAAATCTGTTCGATCAAGGATTCGTTTGTTGAATTAAAGGTGGTAAGTGATCCACATATAACCCAACAGCTTCCATTCAGATTAAGAAACACATTAATTACCCATCAGCATATCATTCGACCCTCCCCCACCTCGCCGGTGTGTCTGTGAACATCTTGTCACAAACAATTAAGCCAATAAAGATGGAAGATAATTAAATTAAGCCTGGTGACGTGTCTTTTTTTGTTGCAAAGTCACCAGAGTCATGCAGCCCTGAGGAGGGTGCAGGGTGGAGGTTATCGATGGCAGTCTCTTTTTTTGGGGGGTGAGTCGACTCTTGTTAAATGATGAGCCCCATCTTGGATAGCCGCAGTTGATTTAGCTTCGAGGGGATGAGACCGGGCGTCAGATTTTTATGCTGCAGCTCGTTCCAGTTCACACTGAGAACCATCTGTGTGTCCTGACCTCACGCCCTTGCAGCAAATATACGTTTTTTGCATATTTTAGTGTCTACATTTCATCAACTTGCCATTACGAATGTATTCATGATATAGTTTAAGTGTGGAAGATGTTATTTCATCAAAAGCAGCAGGTATCTTTCTGGTCTGTTGCAACGATTTCAAATGAATAATTTCTAATTTCAACAACCTGTCAGTATCAAAGAGCAGAAAACTTTGAGTGAACTGAGTAGAAACTTTAAAGCAAGCTGCACCTTTGGCTTTTCCAATGTTTGTGATGCAATAGCCAGTGTTTTGCATCAGGTGTCAGTAGAATAATCCAGTGAGAAACTCTGTAAAATCCTGCTTTGATAATAATGCTGTCAGGCGTCGCTTTAATAAAAAAGGGTCCTGAAGCTTCTCATGGGTCTTGTGTGTCAGTAATATTCCTGTTTCTGCATTATTTGACCTTCTCTGTGAAATAATGCTAAATCCTTATATTTCAAATCAGTCATGGGAACTTAATCCAATTCCTGCTACCAGAACAGACACCCAGAGTTTTTTTTTTTTAACTGCAAAGGCCGGACCATTTTTTCCCCAAAATCACACACTCATATTAAACCCACATATCAGCCGAACGCACATATTCCTAATTGAAGGCGAGGAGGATTAATGAATGAATTACATGCTTTAGTGATCCCTGCTGGGCAATTCTGTTTTTGCTTCACCCCTCTCTGCAGGAAGGTCAATGCACAGGGTCAGACGCTGCAGAGAAAGAAAAAAACAAAACACCCCGGGAGCTAATGGAGCTTCTTTCTGAAGGACAGTAAAGCAGACTGGAGCCTTGCCAACATGTTGGGCTTAACCCTGAGTCACGTCCTGAAGGATGATCTCTCTAAATATAGACCATCAACATCTCTTAGTGTTTAAAAGATCCACAATACAACCTAATACATCCTAAAATATTGCCCACAGGAACTTCTAATGGAAGACTAACCCTATTATAATTTAGACATGAAGTTGTATTTGTCCAATAGATTCAGTAGACTCACTTCAATACCTTTTTGTTATTGCAATGTCTTGACCACAACAATTGGCACATTAAAACCAAACCTGTGATTTTAGTGTGGCCTCCAATCGCAGCAATTTTACTCCATTTGACCATTCCTTATATTTTATTCTTCAGTACACTGTATGCTTTCTAGCAAGGCCTTCACTGAGGTCGTTGCTTCTTTTGTAGGAGATTCAATATCAAGTCAGTGTTTTTCTCTTTCAGACTCTTTTTCGCAAACCAAACAATTGATGTCTTCTTCTGATTCATGTTCCATTTCCCCATGCTGATATATTTAGCTTTCCACTTAGCCACTATGTTTTGCCTTGGGTTGAATCCTTGGGCCAATCAGAGATAGGAAATCCCCTCTGTCCCTTTATTAATGGTTTATACTAACACAGCACCCAAAAATAACGTGTAGATTCTTCATTGCACATTTGGATGTCACTCTAATGCTCACACCGAGTGCAAAATCTAACATGCAGTTGCTATTTACTGTAATTTCTTACTGTTTTTGCACATTTAATTTGGCATCGTCACACATCAATGTCTAGAAGTGTCAATATTATTCTGTATTTGAGTTGCTCACTGTGATTTTTGGTCATGTGAAAAAAATGAAAAGCCTGCAAAACCCTGGTGGGATTGTGTAATGTTTGGAAAGCGTATAACTTTCATGTTAAGGATGAAGAAAATATACCATCCTACAGTGTCGTTCATGCTACTAAAAGTGAGTCTTCCGCCTCAATAATGGAGGAGCTGAACTCCTGGAGGCCTCGTCGTCATCCCCTGGGTTTTGGTTGCCAGGCTCGTCCACAGATTGTTCCGCAGCGTCATGTTTTTGTTGTGTGTGTTTTCTGTCTGTGTCACCAGGCAAGGGAGCCCCATCTGCTGCCACACGGGGGGATAAGTAGAAGAAGTAAGATGAGAAAATGGCACGCAGCTTCTCCAAACTCCATCCCACTTGGGTGTGACTCAGAAAAGCTGGATTTGACACTAACATCAGCAGCAGCAGCAGCAGCAGCAGCGGTGTGCTGGTAAGAATGCATAATCAGCGTCATGTAACACACATCACTGAGTCACTGCTTCTTCTCCGAGGCTGACTTTTAACATTCTCCTCCTGATGTCCTGATACATCAAGACAGAAAACCCGTCTTACCTTCCACTTCCCTTCTTCACGTCTCCTGTCATCCACATCAAAGTCTACCTTTAACACCTTCATACGACACATATTCCATGAACTGCTTTTTAATTTTACTGGTAGGAGGCAGTATCTCAATATGTGTGTGCATTTGTCTGAAAAGAGCTTTCACTTCAAGGGGAATGACTCACACGTTACTCTTTAACAAACACACATAGCCTAATGTGGGAAAATCTAGAATTCTCTCAAAACTCAGATTCTACTTTTTAGAAGAATAAGATTTAAATGTGAGGTATATCTGTAAGGGTTCAAGTTGGGAAGAGACTATGACCTTCTTCTGTAAACACTGTCTCCTGCTTCTTGTTTACCTTCATTTTGTGCTGATCACTTATCAGTTGATGTGTATCTTTGTCAGGTAAGTGATGTGAAGTGATCATCTGTGGTCCAGCGTCTTCTCTGCAGGAGTTTTGTTAGTTTAGAAAAGTGTGTTCCCATGCTGCAACGCTCCTCTAAGAACCGCACCCCGGGCCACAACAACTGCATGTTTGTGGTGTGCAGAGCCGCACAGTTACTTCTGTTTTCACAGTTGGATTTGTTGAAAAGACGTCCAGTTACATTCACGCCTGCAGGCCAGGAAAGAGCTGGGTATTCAAAATAAAAACTCTGCCGTTTTAGAGAGCATATGCTACTAAGATACACTCTCTCTACGGGACATCTGCTGGGTCTCAAATGCTGAGAAACTGCATTTCCTTTTTTTCCAGGTAGAAAGCATTCAGAGTGTACTATTTCACAGGTTATAATTTATCTCCAAGGGTAATGTTTAGTACCATCAAAGGAGGTAATTATCCTATTTTTAGACATGTTAGAACAATGGTCGGAGGTGAAAAGGGTTCAGTGGATGTCTCACCTGCAGTCCATTGTTAAATTTGAGTCTGGAAACAAGTATGCAAGTGAAGCATTCTCATCTCCTTGGAGTTACAGTAAATTACGTTCATTATTTACAAATATAAACTTAGTTCAAGCACAGGAAGAAGTGTTTTATTCATACATCACTGGATTATTCAAGGATTTGGGAATTTAACATGATCCCTGAAGATCTGGGCTCGTGTCCCATCTCAGACTGGAAGACTGTAGTATTTATTTTTATACTAGCCGCTACTGTTGTCCCCAATTAACTTGCTTTTTCTTGCTTCCCTAAACACAGTTTTTCCCAACAGGTTTTTTTTGTAGTCGTGCAGACAAAACTGTTAAATCTTTAATTATGCCCCATTCGTCACAGCTTAATTCAGTTAAGGCCTAGATATTTTTCAAAAAAATGTGTTCCCTGTACGACGTGTTGAGAGACGAGACGATATATCACAAATAGGATAACATACGACATTTATGATACGACATGATTCGATACATAAAATAAAATAAAACAATATATGACTCAATATGATGCAATGAAATACAATTAACCACGATGACTTTCTAACTCGATAACATAATTTAGTATTATAACAGTGAAAAAGATAAAAACAGCATGATGCACAACGATACAGCATCAGGGAGCATTATTTGAAGAACCCAGTTTACTTTCATATATTAAGATGTGAAACCATAATCTTGTTTTCCTAATGCCAAACAATTGCATGCACCAAAATTCTAAAAAGTAACTGAAAAGTTGAGACAGGGACATGAGACAGCTGCAGGTCCTTTCAGATTTCTTACAAAGTGAGGTCTTCATTCTGGGTTTTGTGATTCATTTATGCAGCACAGACACTCGCTCTGTTCAGGACAGAAGTGACATGTGGAGCTGTGGGAGGAAGGTTGAGGCTTCTGAAGCTTCTATTTCTTAGTGCTGCTATTTCCCTAAAGGTTTTTGGGACTTTTTTGTGTGTGCTTTTATTTGATGTAGCCAGTGCAGCCTGGAAGAGCAGAGGGGGCACAACATGCAATACGAGTCCAAGGTCGGGCTCAGACTGAGATCCACTCGGTTTATGAAGCTGAGCTTTTTTGCTTTTGTCAGTGCCGGATAAACTTTGCTCCAGTTGGCCTTCAGTAAGATGTAGCCCAAATCCCATGTGGCCCACTTTGTCCTCTGTGAGGCAGAATATTTTTTCACCAGTTATTAGACTAATGAATATGCTGCATGTAGAGGTTTGCTGCTGTTTGTTTGGTTCAAAGTGAGCAAGAGTAAGACTTTATCCAAACAGTCTGTGGAAATGGACAACTTTTGTCATGTCCTTGATGAGACTTTGAGTGAAAACTGACTTTTCTAACAGCTCTCAGTTGTTAGGAATGCATCCAGGACACCGGCTAAAAAGTAATTTTTTTATTTAAGTTAATATAGCCTTAGAAATATGCTTTTCTGTTTCAAGACCGAATTCAGAAACTCCAACACACTAAAATTGTATGTTATTCAGACTACAAATAAAGGGCTATTGAACAGAAATCTTGGCAGATTCAGCAGATGTCTGAAATAACAACTTGCTGGGAGTTTTTCTCCAATGTAAATGCCAAAAAAAAATAAGATTTGAAGCCAACAATCTCACACAACTCTCCTATTTTAAAGGCTTGTTCCAAAAATGGATAACTTTTCATGTAGTTACTTTTTAAAGTTGACATTGAACATCAAAGATACCCACAGAGGAACATTTTGCCCGGTTTGTCGGAGCAGTAAAGTGTGTTTTTGCAGTGGTTTGGATGATTGTGGAGAGTTTCTAAAGGTGTTCTTGAGAGGTTGGCATTTAAAGGCTATTGGTCTGCTTGTTAGGAAGTTGAACACTGACTTATTTTGCAGACTGGCTGAGACATCATTTTCCCAAAGGGAATTTGTATGAACCAATTTACTTTTTTTGTGTACAGGCCATATTGAGGGTTGGGGTTAGAGTTAGAGTTGAGGTAAGTTGTCAAGTTCAGTGTCAGTGGGGTTCCTGAGCTTTCCATCTTCAGCAGATAGTTTCCAGCTTTTGTAGTCTCATGGTAGTCCACAGCCTTTTGCCCACAGATTGTACTTTAACTTCTTTTGTCTATTTTTGGTTTAATTGGTCTCCCTGTGTCTCAAATTCTGAAACCCAATGAGAAACATTCATCCAGTGGGTTGCTTCCATGTAAACGTCTTCTATTAAATAGATAATGGTGAAAAAAAACCAAAAACGTGGTCAGATTTCCGTCTGTCCTCTGTGGCTGCTGATCAAACTTTCAACAGTTTCTGGTAGATTCACAGTGAGAGGGAGATACACCCCGGACAACAACTGCCATCCCATATCAAACATAGTTCCTTGCCATTAACTCATCATATCCTCTCCCAGGAATCCTGCACCCCCTCCAAGCCACCATGCATGTAATAAAGATTGTGTCACTCTGTGGCTTGATACGCTTGTCTGACTCTATCAAGGTCCAGGATCCTTGGGGAGGAATGAAAAAGGACTGCAGCAGCAGATCTATAGACGCCGGTTGAAATGAGATGGAGGGCTCTTTTTTTCCTTTTTACACACAGCCGTTTGGAGATAAGTGGAGGGAGTCATTGAGAAGATTTTTGGACGAATTATTAGAAATAAGGATTCTTGAGAAACGTGTGGGCACATTTTTTAAATTTTTTATTCACAAGGTTGGTTCTTTCCATTCCAAATTGGATTCGAATATCCAATTAGCAGAGGAAGGCGGATAACACTTACAAAACCTACACTGATGATATATTTACATACAAGCTGATCGTTTTTATGTGCTTGACCTCCTCTTTTCACCGCACGCCCACGACATCCACTCTGAGACAAAGTTGTTCGCCCTGAGGTTACCCGCCTCATTGGCTGCAGGCTAATAGCGCCAACCTCAGCCTCAATGAAATCCTTTAAGAGCCATGTACTTTAACTCCAAGACTTCACAAAACCTCCTCCTTGACACCAGTTTGGCTCAAATGAGCATAATACAGTCGGCATTGGCCCAGACTTTGTCGACCTTTAACCACCTTTCCCTCAAAGCTTTCCAACCCCTGAAGAAAAGAGGCAGAATATGCAGGACAGGTGGAGAGCGAGTTGCAAAATTTGTTCAAATTACAAAAAAAAGGGATGTCAAGAAAGGCTTGTACTTGCCTCACAAAGCATGACAGATCAGTGAAAAAGTCCTGTGGCTGTTTTGCATTATAGTCTACAGAGAGAAATGTGTTCTAAGATGGATTTCTCCCGACATGCTTTTTGGTGCAAAGTGATGAGTCTAGAAAGACGACCCTGCTCTTTATTCCAATGAGCCTGGTGTCAAAGTCTGTTATTTATCTTTGAGGCTTGAGGTGAGGCTGAGTTTTCTCTTTTCTGCCTCCTCAAACTTCAGCTCAGCGCCTGGAAATGTCTTGATGTGATGTCAGATTGTCAACAGCGGACTGAAATATGAGAGAAACAGAGCAACAATGTAGAACTGACACTTTCAGATGCTTCTGGAAAAAGTTCATGCGCAACCCTGAGCTGTGTCGACTTTCCAGGAACGCGATGGAGTCGAGTCCACTCAGTTTGACAAATCTTTGAAAAAAGTAAAAAAAAACAAGTTTCGTAATCAAACCAACAGAATTGTGAGATATTCCCAAAGAAAACTCATAATACTTTAATCAAGCTTTCCTGTGCATGAGGATGTGACACAAACATATGACCAAAGATTGACAATAATCATTTCAATCTGTTAATAAACTCCAGCTGTAAAATAAAATAAAAAGTTTGTTGGAGTAGAGAGCAGTGGTTCTCAACCGGTCTAGCCTCAGGACCCACCACCAACTCCTAAAGAGAATTGCAACCCAATGTTTTGATATCTTTTCAACCAATGTGAAAAGACACGGGTTGTGCAACAGCATCATGGTGTTTGGGCTTCAGCCAGAACAAAACATCTGACAGAAAGCCGAGGGGAAAAGACGCAATAAAACAGACATGTTTCAAAAACCTTTTGACAGTTTTTTCACATTTTCGACGGCTCAGTGACCCACTTTTGGGTCCCGACCCACCAGTTGAGAACCACTGGTAAAGACACTTGAAGGTCTTCCATTTTTTCTTTTCAAAACGTTGAAAAATGTCTTCAACCTCTTGGTTTATGAATAGAGCGAGAGAAAAACAAGTTCTTCATTTCAAACGTTTGATCATTTTTGGCTCATTCATGGAACATGATTAATCAGACAGCTGTTGTTTTTGTTCGAGCCCTTCTACAGGTCCGACCCACTTGTGAGCTTCTTTTTTAATCTAAGAGGAAATTCAAAGTATTTCTCTTTGAATTTCTTAGAAAGGTTTTTGCACGATGCCTTCAGACTTTTTTCCCAACTTTAGAAATCACTCAACTTGTCTTTAAAGGATGAGACGTTTCTTTTATCTTTGTTGTCATGTAGCTGTGAAGTTATTCTCTTTGCACATAGAGGCCAAGAGGCCAGTTATATTCTGACATACATGAGCCATTTTAAATTATGTTATCATATACTCTGTGAAAACTTCTTCTCCCAGTGCTGCTGAATTCATCACGCAGCTCCTTCAATGTCCAAATCCTGATATATATGGTATAAGAATAGATTGTAGCTTCATAGATTGTCAACATGTGGATGAATTTGAGAGTAAAAACATGGTTTTCAATTCCTTCACTTTTCCTGAGAGGCTTGCTGTGGCTTCTTCAATACATGAGGAAACACAGGACTCTTAAAAAAGACTTAAGACAGCTGGTGACGGCCACTTTGGAGAGAAATTGCAAATCTGTCTCTTCACTCTTTTCATTATCTAACATCATGACGACATGAGAGCACCCGGGGGGAAAGCGGCAACAGATATAGCGGAGAGTATCAATAATTCATGCGTTCATATATTGGACAAATACGAGCTCACTATTGTCAGGCGGTTAGATGTAATGCCGCTGAAATGGAGTGGAAAGAGCCAGGAGCGATCTGAAATGGCCGGGCGATCATTATTCAGCGGTGGTTAATTGTGCTAATTCTGTAAAAGGCTACGATATGCCTCTGCAGACCGATGAAATTAATGTGTGGAGGAAGAAGGCCTCTGTTGTTTAAGAAATTAATTACAAACGTTAAATGAAAAGGAAACGTTCACATTTGCATTTTCATGGCTTGAATGTCCAATGAATCTCCCATTGATGCTGATTGACAAGGCTTCCTTTTTCTTTTCTTTTTTCCACTTTGAGCACACGTTAATGAAAACTGCCTTTTAACGGACATATTTGTCGCACCAAGATAATGTCTCAAAAGCCATTTCCATTGATTCTGGATGCTACTTTGGAATCACTCTCTCATACATCCAGTGGCTGCAGAAAAAGGGGGGGTGGCGGCTAAACCGGGTCTTACATCTGATCTAAAAAAGGCTGTGATCCCACTTAGCTCCCCTACCCAGACATGCAAAAATGCAGCTTTTGAATCATATTTATCCATATTTTTACATTCAGCGGCCGCAGCAAGGGGCTCTCTTCCATCATGACATACGATCATTATGCTGTACAGAATAGCTGTGGATCTTTTTGCATGCTTTCTTAGGTGCATTTAAAGGATCTTTCTAGGATATGGGAAGAATCTGTTATTTTTTTCAAGTATTATTATCTTTAATTGTTGCATCCAGAATCATTACCGCCTTCTACAAACAATCCAGCCCACCCATAGCTCCCTTATTTAAGAAAATGGCTGCTGTGCTCTTGCCCATTGTTCAGTAATATACCTTCCTGCAGCCACTAGACATGCCCACTTCTTTTTGAGCCCAGGGGGCAGCTCGCCTGGAGATGAAAAAATATCTTGAAGCATCTAAGACATTGCAATGAAGCCGCAAATTTATGAAGATGTTGTTCTGGAAGTGCTTTGACCCCAACATGATGGTGCAGTACCCCGAGGATACTTGGTAATAGATTGTGTGATACATCCGCAGACAAAACATCAGTCACTACCGAGAGGGAAACAAGACGGGGGTGTGAGAGGACTCTCGTTTTGATTATGAGTGCCTCACTTCCTCGGTTGTTTTGTTCAAGGCCTGGGGTCTGAGTGTTGAAAGCATGGGACCTTCAATGATCTTCAATAGTTTGTTTTTAACAAGCAATGACAAACAACATCATCTCCTTTCCCCCCTCCTCTCCAGGCTTTTATCTTTGCTCAGCCTTTGAACCAGGCCTTAAGGCAGCCGCATTGAAACAGACACAGCCCAGAGGAAGCCAGCCTCCTGATAGAACACCCTCTAATTCGTCTATCTTTTCTCACAAAACAGCCGAGTGGCCAGAGGGAGGGAAAGTACAGCTGTTACATCACTCTCTATTAATCACATTCCAGTTTGAAAATCAAGAGCAGAAACTTTCATTTTTGTTTACCAGACTTAGACAGAAATGTGAAAACTTTGCCCATCAATATTGGAATGTTAACAAATACTCAAAGAAAGTTTTGAGATGCTACTTCACTGTCCTGCACCCAACACTTTCAAACATTGGAATTTGGGGAAGAGGGGGGGCGGGCCAATTGACTTTTGCCTGAACACAAAATATGAAACATCTACAATTCTACAATTCACTTATCAGACTCTTTTATCCAAAGCGACGTACATCAGAGAGTAAGAACAACACAAGCAAGGATCTAGAAAAAAGGGAACAATGTGAGTAAGAGCAAACGATCAGCTTTGAGTCTGATTGGACACACAGGTGCTGACAGGAAGTGACCAGAGGCAAAGCACAACATTGAGGGCAGTTCTTGAGAGCTCTAATCAGTATAGAAACCATCTTATAAGTCATCGTTATCAAACAAAAACCATCGTCATTACCATCATCATCATCAATAATATGGAGACCATCATCATTAAGTTAGTAGGTATTCATAAAGAGCTGGGTCTTTAGCTTTTTCTTAAAGGTGCAGAGGGAGTTTGGAAGTTCATTCATCTTCAAAATCTTGTTTACCATGAAAGTTGAAGCCTCATAGGGAAGCAGCCTCTTTTTGTGAGTCCTTGATAGCAGAAATCTAAACTTCTTACTTTGTTTGGCTCAATAACTGTTCAGACCTCCCACCTCCCTTCAATTGGACACCAATGTGCTGATGTATCAAACTCACATTGGTAAGCACCTCCTGCACTCTGAACACCTTTGAAAGTGAAGTAGTGCCTACACATTGTTATCCCCCCTTAGTGCGTTTGTAACTTTAAGTCAATCTTAATGAAAAAACGTAATTATTTTACTCAAGAAGAATTTAAAAAGTATGATTTCTTTACTTGTTTTGAAGCCTCCACTCAGTGCTTCTATTCCAGCAGTATGAGCATTAAGGGGGTGTCTTACTACTTCTACTCACCCCTCTGTGCTCTTTTGTCTTTCTAAGTAATGTCTCCAGTGAACCAGTAGGGATCAGGAGAACATGATGGGAGTGCTGCTTATCCTTTAAAAGAGTTACAGTGGACACAAGAGCTAAAATATTAGCATCAAACTGGAGTTCTTTAAACTGAAATGTACTGAAGTGCTTTAAAAATAATTAATCTGTCTGTAAATCGCCAGAAGGTTATTTGATTTAAGCACTCAGTATGTATTAGGGTTAATGGGAATTCATTAATTATGTGAATTAAGTGAAAGGGAAGAGTTTTATTTTAGAGTGGAACACCTTTAAGATATGTTTAACCTTTATTTTGTCGTGAAGCACTTACAGTTTAAATTAATTTTAATTTTCTGATGATGCTAAGAAGTCTCGAGTACTCAAATCTACCACACAACACTAGTTTTTAAATTCCAATAAATCACTCCAGAGCCTATTTTCTCCACCAGGTTTAAGACGTTTGCCCATTTAAGATGAATCACCTCCGAGCTTATGTACCCTGATGGATGTAAAGCCAAACACAGCGTAATGCTTCTGCTAAATGAATGAATCAAACACTCTGCAAAAAGGGGGCAAAGAGACAATGAGTTCATTAGATGGATGTTGCAAATTGCCTCCATCCTCACCTGTGTTGGACTTCATTAAAGCTAGCTCAGTGTACATCTGGAACTTGAAGAAATAGTCCAAGATAGTGGGAAAGAAAGCTTCATTGTGTTCTTTCAAACTAATCGGGGAAAATCATGGAAATAAGTGAGCTTAGGCAAAACCAGAAGACATTTAGTTTTTTATTGGTAACAAAAAACCCCTCCAAAAAAGCAAATCATAGCTTTTCATGCTAAGCTAGGCTAACCTGCTGGTGTTCTGTTCATATTGGTAATAGAAAGTGTTACCAGAGAAAGACTTTGAAATGCAGTTTACAGTTTTAAAACCTCAGAGATAACATTTAGCTACACCTCCATGGTCCTCTTCTTGTGATTCAAATTCAGAAATGTGTATTTTTCATCCTTTTTTTTTTTAGACTTATGATGAAATGTTTTGTCTGTATTTATTTCTGAGGAATATCTTTCCATGCCTGGTACATGGTATGAAGAAAGAATCATTTCACAGGCAGAACTGGTGAAATTTATTGTGGAATAGAAGTTGAAGAGTGAGTGAGACCTCCAGTGTTCATAAAGCACCCTGAATTCTTGTTTTCTAAAGTGCTTTATTCCTTTTCTGAAAGCTCTTGATACTCTCCTTAGGAAAACCTGATTATCTGGACCATCCAAGACTTCAGTACCAAGCATCTCTCTCCTGAATTTGTGAATTTGAATAGTTAGGATGTAGATATTTATTTCAACAGTCTCTTTAGGGTGCCTTTTCTTCCTTTTCTTTTTTGAACTGTAGCTGTAGCACTATTATTTAAAAAAAAAAAAACATAACTCCATGAGGATTCAGAGTGAGACCAACCTTTAATACAGTGGATATGAATTCAGATCCTTAAAAGTGCAAAAAATATCTTTGCATATTGCAGGAGCGCAGATCAAAATGCATTAATTCCCCTCCACTATTTAAATCAAATTCATCTTTATGTAAGTTATGAAAAGAAAAGTGCTTATTGATTAACACTAGAAATCAGCCAAAGGAGTTCTCACAGGTAATTTTTCCAATTGCAGATCTTTTAATTAGATTAAAAATGCATTTTAATACTTTTTTCCCCACATTATTAAAATAGTTTTCCATCATTAGTGAGAAGAAAAAGGAGAACATTTGATCTCCAGGTAGGGGCAAGAAGACCGATCAACACATGCATCATTATTATTCAGCATGGACAAAAAAATAAACGATTATGTTCCATTTATTTCTGTCAAATCAGCCTCCAAAAAGAAGATATTTCCCACGACTTACAACACACCTGCACTCGCTGCGTTGCATCCTGGTCTTTTGAGTCTTCTGTCAGTGATGACATTTTCCTCCTTTCCTCCTCTGTGATGGATTTCTCCCTCTGTGATCATTGAACGTCTGTGATTGGTGGATCTGGGAAGAAGTCCTCTTCTCTTTGATTCTGACTCAGACACCTGACACCTCCACCTTTAGATGCTTCAGGAGTATTTTCTACCATCAAAACATGCGCTGGAAGTATCTCGATGTACTGTCACGCAGTGTGTTTTCTGCAGCAGAAGGCAAATTTCAATAAATCCAGTGACACCTTTCCCTTCAGCTAATGCTCCTTTTTCTGTTATTACTCCAAAAATATTATAAACACAGGAGAAGAGAGTGAACTATGTGCAGAAATGGAAGCTGTACTCTTTCTTTTTGACCTTTCAAACATGCAGCACACTCAGTTAACTTCAGTTTGTCTTTGTGGGGCGGTAATAAGCAGCCTCCTGTGTGTTGTGTTTTTGTGTTCACGCTGATGGATGAGACAAGCTGCATCTTTATGTTAAGCAGTTCCACATTTCTTTTCCCTTACACCTCTACCAATGCATATTATTTGGGATCAGCAGGGCTTAGTGAACTTGCAGAGGTGTATTTTAAAGGCCAAAAAAAACCCAACATATAATAAAGCCTTTTCTTTCTCGCCCCGCGGTCTAATAAAGACGTATGTGTTATTCTCTCATGAAGAAAGAGTAGGATGGATTTGTTTGTGGATGCAGGTTCAGAGTGAAATGCACCAGCTCCTGCAGCGTCGACTGACTTTCCCAACTTCCCTTTCTCTGTGATATTTACACCCCGCACACACACACACACACACACACACACACACTCTGAGAATTAATGAGAAAACAACTAAATGGAGCTGCTGAGGGCTTCATAAGCAGCTCTGATGGTGCTCGCCTACACGGGGCTATTTGGAGATTGAAATCTAATTCACATACTACCTTAATCTAATTCAAACACCACTACAAAGATTCACATAATTATGACTGGCACTTAATTATGGATGTGGTATGCGGCTAGAAAAATTCCCCGCGAATTAAAAAGTTGTCTCGCTTGTAGATCGGGCTCCATCTGAGCTGAGAAACAGGATTGACTCGATGATTTCAGCTAAATGATGATAAAAGGGCTTGTGTCTGATTTGTCTTTAGTGAAAGGAAAATAGATCCAGGCTGATTATAGAGGCGGTCTCAGTAGATCTGCTGCTGGCTGAGACAGAGGAAATGGGATAAGAGGTGCGACATCTGTACGGGACTTTATTTTAAATTAATTTTTTTAGCTGGGTGTCATTCTTGAACAATTGAACAATGTTGACCGTTGAGCCGGCAGTATCATCCACTTCACTCGCTGCTGTGTTTTCTTATCTGCTTCAAATTCTGCATCATCTGAAGCCTTGATGCTCAGCGATACCGTCTAGAAATATGTGATGGATGCAACTTCCTCCTTTAACATACATTTGAAAGTTTGAGACTGCAAACACATTTTGATCTTTGTTTGGTGTCTGATGGTTCACTTTCACACTGAAGACACACTGAAGGTGTCTTGATTGCGTAACATCCTTTAAATGTAGATGAACCCTTCAGATCTCGGCATTGGTTTTAATGTCTTTCAGCTCATTGTTTTGGTTTGCCGGCATCAAACTTTCTATTTTGGTTTCATAGTGCGCTTAACCAAAGCGTGTGAAACACATAAATCTATGATTCATTTATGAAAAAGCTACTGGTTCTGAATTAAGTGTATTTGAAGTATGGGAGAGATGTTCTGTTCCATAACAGATTCTAAAGTTGTGTTTCTGTGTTTGCAGCAAGCTTCTCTCCTGGCAGAAGGTGTGACTCATCATTAGAGGAAGAAGTGTTTTTATAGCATTCAGTTTATAACACAGTAAATGCAATCAGGCTGTACATTAGTCCCTCATCTTGAACACAACATGCTGCTGCTCTGATGACGAACGTGTGCTTTGTGCAAAGACTTTACCTTCTTCATATCATAAATATGTCTTTGCTGTTCCTGTCAGGTTTATCTTGACGACTTTCCTTCACCTTGTTGTCCCCCCCAATTGGTAAGTTATGGTCTTCTTCTTCTTCCCATTTCCCTTCACATGTTTCCTCTTCTTCCTCTGGTTATGCATATTCTACTACTTCTAATTTTTATTTCTATCTCCAGCAGTTCTTCTTCTACTACAGTTTCTTGTTCTTCTCCTCCTGACCTTGCAGACTTAAAGTCACCATTTGGTTCAAGCTGGAACCAGAGATCCAGAGTAAAGGACAAAACAGTCCTGCCTTGAACACTTATTCTAAAGTGTGTGATGGCCATCAGACAGAATGTAACATTGCACCAGTCCCTGGCACTAATTTCACTAAATTCCTAGCAGTAGTTGTTACTGTTCCAAATCATACCCACTTCCTCTGCACTTAATGTCAAAATGTCAGCGATAAAAAGGTCTTTTAAAGGACGA